>NW_020312312.1:0-13837 GCF_002999335.1 Cyclospora cayetanensis | reverse complement strand
TTGAACTGTAGGCTAGACTAGCTGGCACAGCCCCGACGTCCGTGAGTGCTAAATCAGCACTTGGCTCTTCTTTCTCATCAAAGATACAGGGACTATTGCCATTTGCTTCGAAGCCTTAATCAGTCAACCTTTTGCGAGACCCTCGCCGGTTGGTTGTTAAGTCGCTTAGTTGTTGCCTCTTCTGCAAACATCTGAAGTGATGCTTTGGGTAGGCGGGTAGAAAAAACACTAATAAGGCAGCTGTTCTCCGACTTTGTGAATTCTGCAAGCAACTGGTCGTGTATCTAATGTTGCTGCTACATCTGCTCTGCTTCTGCTGCCTCATTTATGCCACAGCTTGTTGTCGAGCTGATCCCTCTGCATAAATGAATCAGTCAGTGATATGGCTCTACCTGTGGCAGAAATGTTCTTATGGAATGAGGGTACACACTTTTCTCAACCTAGGGAGCGTATGATACTTAGTATTGAAAGCAATAAATACGTGGGGCTTTGTAGGACAATAGCTTTTTGCAATCGCCTCCCTACAAGCCCCGCATGTTTTAAAGCGTCACGGAGTCTGTAAGGCTCAAGGACCCAGCAGAATGTTCTTTCATTTTCCATTTCGAAGTAAATTATATGCTAAGGTAACACTTGATTTGCATGCTTTCCCATATCTTAAGGACAAGCTAGGAGCAAATTGGGAGCTACAGTAGCTCGCCAGATCCTAAGAGGGTTTAGCGAGGTTCTTCAACAAGCATACAAAAAAAAGGAATCCGGATGCACACTAATAGTAGTCCAGCATAAAAAACACTCTCAGGAAAATGCACAAATATCCCAAACTCTCTGTTTAACTCTAAGTGAGTAGGGTGATGAGAAAGAACATCGTTGCTTACGACCAATTTGGAGAGTGCAACCGCTACTCCTTGGCCGTGCCGTACTTCATCGCGCGATGGAACTTGACGTTTAGCACAATATCACAGACCATAGCTGCATGCATAACCAGCTATCGTTGCGGGCTTTCAAGCGATGGACACTGTTGCTCTTGCTGTTGGAGTTTGGTAGGTGCAGATGCTTAGTATAGTTGTGGGACCATGCAGAGTCTGAAAGCCTTTGTCACGCTTTGGGCCCCAGCACTTAATTCACTGGTAATTGTAGTAGATCAACTTACAGTATCGCTCCATATTTGGCTGTTGCATAGTGTGGCGGAATTTTTCTGTCAGAACGTGTGCGAATCCCACAGCCTTGCCTGGTCCTCATATTCCCGTGAACGTTCGTACTGATCCATATGGCATAAGCCACTTTGTAGAGTGTGTATACTCAAGTTTTTCTTTGTGTAAACGCCTACTACTGTTGGGCCTACTCAAAGATTGCGGCTAGCCTGTGCAGGCAATGCGTCGCGTGGCTTGCAGCTTCTTGCACACGCAACAGAAGCATCTACAAGGGCTTATCTATGAGTGTTTGCCGTGGTTGAGCACCGCCAAAAACTTCTGTGGGGGGATGAAGTGTTGGATGCATATCATTCCGCAGCGGTTACGGCGGGCTATTTTGTTGGTCTGGAGATATAGATTTGCAGTGAGCCCCTTCTCATATGCTGCCTGTGGGAGTCTCGCTCTGGCTCACCCGAATAATGTTTTCTTGACGCAATCATAAATACACCTTATCTGCCTACCTATAAACATCCGTCCAGCAGCTTCGTCGGCCAGATTCAAGCCTGAGCTGTCCAACTGTGAAAACAGCATATATCAGGTCCCTTCGTCACACGACAAAAGCCCTCCCACACCAAATTCGCTTGCTCATTCAGGCAGCGTTTCTGAGCATGACGAATATGGCTTTTCTGAGAGCTGTTTCCATGACTTGTATCACTGCTTCAACCTTGAAATGGTAGTCCACCGTCTTCCCGTGGTCTAATCCTTTATGATATCTTGGTGTTTCCTCTATAATTTGCATAGTCCGAGACAGTTCTCCATTTATACATGTAGGGCTATCTGATGGACCCTGGAAATTACCAAGCGTCTCACATGCACTCGCTCCACACCCGTAGAGTCGTATGAAGGAACAGCTGGCATCTGCTCGTTAAGTGAGGATTCTTGTCCGTTGCTTTCGTCTTCCATCATAATGTAAGGAGTTTACCTGCAGTCACATTTGATAGAAAAATCGGACTCGTATGGTATAGGAAGCTCTGAGATACTTTGTTAAGCCTCACCACTAGCTGAAATTTCTGCTTTCAATACATTCTGATCATGCGAACAACAGGTCATCAGCCGTCACGGGCCTGCAGCAACAACTTTCTCCTGAGTAGCTATTGCTTGGCATCTTTTGCTGAATCCGAATTCTCGAAAATCAGGGCATGGCACTTTAAAGGGATGACAGATGCAAGTGCCACTTCAGGAGTAAGCCAACATGCTCGTTCCCACTGACCTAATCCCGTAATTCTTAGCCAATACTGATAACACTTTCGCCTTTGGCCTTTAAAGTGTTTGGCATGTTGGACCACTGCTGATTACCTTTCGGCAATCCCTCCGCGTGTTGGGTCCTCTCCCTGGTTTCCGCAGCCGGCTAGTGGCGCATCTGTGAGGGTATCCTGGATCCTAACTCGGTGCCTGCCTAACCCACGAACAGCCAAAGGGAATACAAGCCACTAATCTCCACATGGAAAGGTGTTCCAGCTCTCCTCAAAGCTTACTGAGAAAGAGACTAGCCTGGGGCATAGGATTCCACAGAATCTGGTGCGCTGCAAAAGCTTGAGGCTTGCGAGGACACTCTCCCCACATGTCTTCAAGCACAAGCTCCCACGCATACATTGATCCAGTGGCTTGTACATCTGGCTCGACATGTTAAAGAGCTTCCTCAGCCTTAGTAAAATACTCAAAAGTTAACATGTGAATTGTATTAGCAAGACACCGAAAGAGGCTTTAAATTTATGCGTGTCACGCGTTTAACTATCAAATACTAACTTAGCATATTTTGTCACCTAATACTGAAGCTCAGCATCCGAAAGTCTCTCTAGGACCGCGTTTGCTCTAATAAGAAGAGAAAGTGCATTACGAACACTGCTGGCCGCGCATTTTGCAGCTGAAGCTGCACCAAGTGTATAATCCAGCACCAGCAGGCAGCAGCACATCCGCCAGTTCGAATCCAATAGGAAATGTCGTCCTTGCTAAAAGCGGTGGAATGGTCTGCGGTTCGGTCAATTCTATGCAGAACCAACACTTGAACACTGTTTGGCCGACAAAACCAGTCTCTGCGTGCCCTGCTGCGTGCAGACCTAGTCCCACCCCTAGGGTAATAGCCTTCCGGTTGGGCCAGTCGATGCCAGTGCCACTTCAATCACATGCAGCTAGCTAAAAAGTATGTTACTGCGCTTTCTCCAACCCACCCCATGAGTTAGGCCAAGGCTGTGTTAAGCTTGACTATGGGGGAATAGCAGGCAATTGTAAAATTAGTCTGAAATAATATTCCTCCCCACAACTAATCTAGGCACCTCAAATCCTTATTTGCACATGCTGCACGCAGTTGTCCATCTAGACTAAGGTTGTAGTAGAAGCTACTATTCCTGTAAAATAAGTAATTGCAGGACTCCTAGATCCTTAGGGGTTGGTACTTATAGCGGCTTAAGCTACGCAGAAAGCAGCTGGAAGCGCGGCCGCAGTGCCACTTCACCTCATGTTCTTCCCCACAACTATTCTAGCCATGCCAGCTCCTCTAAGATGAGCTAGCATTGACGGGCATGCACCTGAGCTAATATCCGTTTAAAGGCTCTGAGCCCTACAAGACTAAGCATACATGCAGCCCATAGTTTTCAAAGCATAAGTGCCTTTAATGCGCCTTCGACTGCGGGGGAAGCAGGAAGATGCACGATTGCAGAGTCCGTCTACAAAGAAAGCCTTTTCGCGTGATGAGGTATAGCCTGCTGAAAGGCTGATTGGTGGAGTTTCTTAGGTTTTTGTGGGAGGCTACGGATGTTCCCACTTCCTTCGTCCCTTCGCGGTGTCCCGATCATTTACGAGCCTTCGGCTTGGCCCGCTTTGCTATGCTTTCTGGTTTTCCGCTGGTGCCTCTTTATTTCTCTCTACTGGCATGTGGAGGACTCGTTTTGGTCTCCTTAGTGCGCCAATCTGAAATCTCCCGAGCTCCTCATGCGCCGGATCATTTGTATGCTTCGCTTCTTAATGAGATTAAACAAGCACAAACCAGTTTCTGTCATGCAAAACACATGCACTGCACTCACTTATTTTACGAAGACCGTTTCAAGGGTCTGTCCGTCCTATGTGGGAGATGCCCTGCAAAAGCCGGGGATTGTGAGGAGTCGTTCACCCCAGCGCCTTCCCCCACCCGCATACATATACACAAAAAAGCCCCAAGAAATCTTATCGTTGGGCACTGCGTATACCAGTGCCTTATTGCTGGCCTTCATTTTGATGAATAAGCTGCTTGGTGCAATTGCCTAGTAATGCTAACAATACAATATCATAGTACCGATTTTCACAAAGCACACCAAAATAGATATCAGTAAATCGAACATAACATTATGCAAAACCGTAGCCTATTCCTGTAGATCTGCTTATTTCTGGAACGCGTAGTCCCAGAGCCCCGCGGGGCTCCTTTCTGCAATTGAAGAAAGAGTGAAAACGTCTCTAGAGCAAGGTAAGCTGCGTAGCTTGCAGTAAAGTTTACAAATTAGAGCAAATAGGGCCCTAGGTGAAGGGGCCTTCTTTACCCTTTACCTTCATTGGGGAATCTGGGCCAATAAAGGAGGGACCTATCTGCAACTAAGTATCTATCTACTAACGTGCTGTTCCATAAGCTTCCCATGACTTACCACCGGAGACGTTGAGCATCTGACGGTTTCCCCTTCCCTCCTGCCTATGCCTCCATTTAATCTGTTTCCCCAGAGCGACTGAGCCGTAGGCCTTACTTAATCTGTCTAAAGAACGAAGCGTCCCTGTAGCAGCATTGTTTTGTCAACTACACTTCCTGCGCGCCTGGCGAGCTCATAGTTTACAACACAGGACGCCAGAGCATCGAGTTTTAGGATTGATGACGGATGCTGCAGTGATGGCGTGTTACGAGAATACAGTCGTTAAAAATTGTTTTACTTTTGTCTACAATAGCGAAGTGCAGGAAAACTCCAACTCCACGACAAGGGTATTTAATTGCTGCTTGATACAGATAATGTCGAAATGCAGCTTTCCAGCATCTGCCTCTGTTGTAATTGCTGCCCTGAACCCTAGGTAGGGACGCAAGAAGTCACTTTAAAGCTCTACAGTGCCTTCCAGTGGCAGGATTCTGCCGACGCGAAAAAATGGGAAGTCGTGTGTAAGGCGCATTTTCTGCTGCACGCGACCACAATTTGGCTGAAGGGCTGAGGCATTTAGAGCGGACATGCTAGCTCCTTCTGAAGCACAAGACACCCCAAGGATCATATGGGGAACCCCAACCCGCCAATACAAAAGGATCAGGCAGAGTATGGTCAAAGGAGGCAGATGAACTGTAGCGAAATGTAGTTCGCCCGAAGCTCCGAAGTGCAGCACCTAAAAATAGGCGGACAGACGCCGAGTGATGTAGGAATGCTGATAACGGTACACAGACCCTTGATAGCATGAATTCAAAGTGAAATTGAAACGAAAAAGGGAAAAATGGCAAAGCTCACATGTTAAACAAGGTGTATGACAAGTGTGAGGCATCCAGACACATGAGTGTGGAATAGAAAAATACGCCATGCAAGTCGTTGCTGCCTACGAAAACGTCTGTGCCACCACCACCAGGTTAAGCACGGAATATAGCAAGGAAATTAGGGGCGCTTAGAATATACTTTTTCTGGGGAACAAGGCAGCTCCTGGAGGCAACGACATTTGCGGCTTCGCTACCATGAGCTTTCCACCTCTTGATGAGCCGCCGACTTGCGCCTTATTTCCCATCGGATTTTTTCGAAGGGTTCTTCCGTCACTGTATTTCTGAGACGTATGTTTCTCCCGTAAAACCATCATCAAAATTCAATCTGGACACTGGTTCGGGCAGCTTATCATGCACCTCCCCGCCGAACTCGGTGGGACCTCTAGCCGGAAATCCCGGTTGGTCAGAAATGTCTTCACTTCGTTTATGAGTTGGAAACCGACTTTTGTTATATGCAGGAGCTAATGTCTCCTCATCTACCCTATGATCTGCCATAATCTTTTTGAGGTTAGCAGCAACATCGCCAATAGCGGTTTTGTGCGCATTGTGCAGGGCATCGAGAATGCTTGGGTCTGGTCCGTACCGCGTGAGCCGTTCTCCTGATACCCTTACTGCATCCATGAAACATTGCTGCACTTCCTGTTGCACATCGCCTTCAGTGACACCCTGTAGCCACTCCTTGCGGCGCCCAAGGAAATTGAGCATAGCTGTCTGCCGCTCAATGTAGGTCGAAGTACCTGTTATCAGCTGAGGCATGCTCGAGTTCCAGAAACCTGAGTCCGTCATTAGCTCGAGCTGAGTGCGAAGCTCTTGTATTTCCTGCTTGATAGCTTGCTCCTGGGTCTCGAGAGTACTCAGCTCTGACTTGAGAGACTCCAGCCTGGAGCTTACGCGTTCCTTCTGCAGTGCACCTTCGGAGCCTGCTGTCACATCACGCATGAGATCTTCGATAGGCTTCAACTGCAAGTCCTCAATTAGCTGCCTATTCCACAAGTAATCCTGAGTGAATGCGTCTGCCAGCCGGAGGCGGGACAAGTCCTGCACAAACTCCTGTATGCTGAGAACATAGGCATTTGCGTAAGGCGCCACATCTTTTGTCCACAAACTAAGAGCTATACTTGAATCTGGATGGTCAAAAATGAAGGAGCTAAAGCCCGAAAACCTGTCCCGCAGACTGATTGCCACATCTTTCTTCTTGGCCATCCTGCGCGTTAGTTCTTCCTGTGCAGCCGTGCCAAATGCCATCGGGTCTCTCATTCGCAGCTCCATGTGGGCTTTGAGCTTTTCAACCTCTCGTCCCCAGCGTTTCACTGCGCTAGATGCGACAACAAGATTTCGATCTACTGATTCTTGCTTCGTTCTGTTCGTTTCAAACTGCTCTAGTTTCTCAAGAGCCCGTCGCACCGCCGTATTTACTAATTTTCCCTCCATCCGTACATCATGATGCTTCATCTCTTCCCCACCAGTACCTTCTGATGCATCCTTGAGGCTTAGTAGCTCTTCCTGGGGAATTTTAACCATTTCTAGCAGTTTGGCGGCAATGTTCTTGTTGTTGACAGTCTCGTCGCACTTCAGTTTCAGGGCCTCGTGCTCGGCCACCAAAAGAGCCCGCTCATCCTCAAGGGCCTTTAAATGCTTTTCAGCCTTTAGGAGCTGCTTCTCTTCAAGGTGTAGGGCACCTGGAGTGAGTTCCAAGCTCTCATAGTCAGTGGGCATAAGGGACTTTGAACTCAGTAATATTCCCAGCTGTTTTTTATTCTCCTTCAGCGAGTTCTCTGCCTGCTGAAGGGCATACCAGCTGACCCTGTTCATAGCGCTTTCCTCTCGTAGCTTTGCAGTAAGTTTCCTTTGATTCCTCAGCCTATCCATCGCTTCCTTAGTCAACTCGTCTGCTGTCTTGCGGTCGGGGCCAAATGCTAACTCTTGGTCACTTATCTTCTGTTCGGCTTCCTCCACCTGCTTCTCCAATCCTGCTATGTCCTCATCCAGGGATTTATCTAACATCATTTCCTGCTTTAATAAAGCTTTTTGCACCGGCAGCTCTTCCATGAGCTCCTGGTACCTACCCTGATATTCGTCTAGATGGGCAAGATGACTTTGCTTTGCTCTAGACGCTTCCTCAGGTGTCTGCGCACGAGCCAATCCAATACAGTTGTCAAGCAACTCCAGCCACATACTCGCAAGGATGTCCTCTTGCCTTATCTTCTCCAGAAACTCCGGCAACTGTTCTTCTGATACACCTTTCATCTGGTCCGCCAACTCGAGCTCAACCATTGCGGCATCCTGCGCAGAAACCGCTTCCTGCGGCGACTTCTTTGCGCGCTCCAGTATCTCTTTGGCTGTTCGCGCGTTCGCCATAGCTTTAGCGTACTTGGCAGCCAACTTTGGCTCCATTTCACGCGCATATTCCACAATGGATTGGGTAATCGCGCGGTTATCAGGCCCCAATTTCACTTCCGCCCTGGTAAACTCAGCCTTTGCAGCCTCCTGACTTATGGCCGCTTGCAAAGCAGCCTTCTCTTTCTCAATGGCTTTTTTCTCTTCTTTGTCCCGGCTTTCCGCTGCCGCAAGGCTCCTCAAGCCCACAATAATATACAGCAACGCAAGTACAAGCAAATTAGCACTTGCTAAATGCAGCAGCCTAGGAAACCCAGGGCCACCCTTCCCCTGCTGTGATGTCTCGGTATCCCAAACAGACTCACACGCGCTAGCCAACTCCGGTACACCAGAGGGGACTTCTTCAAGATCAACTGCTTCAACAGAGGAGCCAGGACCCTCTAGACCACCATGGTATTCAGAAGAGAGCAGCGTAGAATCATCAGATCCAACAGCCCTTTGTATAGATCCAGTCTTTGTGTGCTGTAAGCCCTCAGTCTCAGTCACCGTAGCCGTGAATTCGTTGCCGTATTCCTCAGATAAAATCACAGCGCCATCATGGTGGCTGCAGTGGCACGGCGGTACCGCAAAGGTTAACAGCGTGAGCAGCAGCTGCTGCTTCCACTTTGTAAGCCACATCCCGTGGCAAGGGAATTCCATGGCTGGCCACAATCTTTCCTGCCCCGTGCCTTCACTTGAACAAAACAGTGTGCTACATACTTGACTGCTGCTGCGACTATCTCTGTTTCTGCTTCTACTCCTAGTTCAGTTGAGCGTTCGGTTGTTGCTTCTATTGATTAAAGGTAAGGAATGGTTTTTTAAATGCTGTCGCTAGGATTGAGATCTAGGGGCCCCGCAGATCGATTGGGGCCCCGTCTCCCTCTTGGAGCAAGCTGTATGTCGAAAATACCAGCAGTTTTATCTTTTAAAATCCAGCTATAAGCATCAAACACCCGGACCGTAAAAGAAACTAATGCAACACGGAGGAAACGCCAGAAGACTCTGAAGGCTTGACGAGGGGGTACTTCTTTGGAGGGGGTACTTCGTTAATTAGTTCTCACTGACGCATATATTGCCACTGCAGTCAGTAACTATACTACTTAACACAAAGGAAATGATTTGCTTAAGCCAGTCACAGCCACCTACAGGGGAACTTCAGCTTGAAAAACCTGTGGCGTGATTGGAGGAAGAAAAGCCCGGCCTGGTGGGTGGCGCCCCACAAGCGTTGAACCCGATCCAGGCCACTGTGAACAATGAGGAGCTGGCTTGTAAGGAGGCCTCGTCTCCTGTTTCTGACTCCAGAAGAGATATACTTAGCTTTATTCAACCAAGCACCCCATAAACTTTTACAGCTAGCAAGCACAGCTAAGCTACTGGAAATAACGAGAGGGCACGCAGAAATGCATTTGATCAACTGTGGCACCCATGGGTGGGATGCTCTATAAATTGTAGGGTGCGAAGTGACTTTATCTATACTTAATCCAGGTTAATTACATGTGCCAGGCTTTTTTAGATGGCATCTGACAAATACTAAAAGCAACATGTATGTGCACCTACAAAAACAGGTTCCAGCTGGCCAAGCTTGTTACGAGCCAATGCTATACATTGAGTCCTTCTGCTACCCTGATTATACTCGATTGAGAAGTTCACAAAAGTTGATAATATGATTTGGCTGTTTGCTGAAGGAAAGGGCAGGCTGACTAAGGCATGAATGAATTTAACGTAATATCTGCCTGCGATCTCCCCAGCGAGCCCCTGAACTCCGCTCAATGCAAACTTACTAGGCTACTAATTGTTTCCGAAATCTATCTCCCTCATCTGCTCCCAATTCTCCGGGCTCCCACATGGAAAGGGGTGGGCCAGCTACGGTGTGCGTAGCTGTGCCCAATAAATAGAGCTTTCGCAAGTAGTTGCATAAAGCGTCTAGCACGCTCCCATATAACAGAGCGTTTTAAGTATTAATGTAGCACTATTCTGCAAGCGGTAACATACACGAACAACCAAACCAATTACTTGGTTTATTAATAATTTAGTTGAGGGCTGGAGAAACTGCCTAAGCTTGCCGTAACCCTCTAGATCTTTCTCCCTCTTAAACGAGAAGCCCTTGCCTATGGCGAAAACTTATGGCGGCAATAAATCGGGGCAAAGAAGAGCAAGGAACCAAATGAGAAAAGAAGGCTGCCTTGTGCGTCAACTCCAGGTTCATGTGGGACAGGGGAAGAGTTCTCGCCAGGTCTCGATTCCATAGACAAGCAGAAAACGCGAAAACCAGTGCGAATGAAAAAGATGAAGACAGCTGGAACCGTACAGAGAAATAGAAGGGACGGGAAATACACACACTAGCCAACCGCAAGTGCGAGACCAAGTCAACAAGACCATGGCTGGGCAATGGCTCAATGTAATAGAAGTGCTGAACGTGTTAGCTTCGTACTACCAGAAAGCAAAAGAATAGTAGTGTGTGTAGAAGGAATCCAAGTACACACTACGCCAGCAGCGCCTTCACGCCTCACAGAGCAATATCTGCATGCCATTGCACCCAGTAGAAGCACCATGGTAATTTTAGAAGCCCCAATAGAAGCTTTAGCCAACATGCAGAGACAACTTTGCTGAGAATGCCTGCTCATAAAGTGTTGTGGGCATCTTAGAATATAACAACCCGAAGCTTTACAAGCAGTTATAACGAAGGAAATTCAGCATATGTCAGAGAGCAGATGCGTTGTGGAAGGGCTGCTACCATGAGCGAAGAGTAATCCCCCCTGTGAGTAAGGTTCTTAACCAAACAAGTGTGACGAATCTTCCCCCTGGCAACGAAGCCCCCAGCTGCCCCTCCCTCAACTATTCAGATTTGCGTGCGCCATCCCAGTCCAAAAAACCCCTTGTGTTTGCCATCGAAGCTCAATAGCCGTAGAAGCGTTTCTACAGCTTTCTTGGGATCTTCTGTCCCCAAGGAGGTCTCCCACATGCGCGGCAAGGTCCACGAAAAAGTTAGGAGCCTTGGAGCTTGGTTAGTAAGTTAATATTGATACTTCTTTAAAGCGTCTAACAGCTAGGGAGATCGATAGATTATGGAAGGGCAGTGAGAGCATTGATTCTTGAAGGGGACGGCAAATATCCCTACCAATCTGGCGGCAAGCGTTTTCACCTGTTTACTCGGTGGCGAGTTACAATCGATTTCTTTATCTAGTGCGGGTGTCGTACTCAGCTACAATACAAATAATTCCAGATGCCTGTCCATTTGTCCTACTTAGTAAGCCTTGGGAATACCTGCTGAATGCATGTAATAGAAAGCCGTGAGAATCCATCCCTGGGGCTGCTTGCTAGGCATCTGCATGCACGTCAATCAAGGCTATTTGAAAAGTGCGCCTGGTACAATTTTTCATAGCAAAACGATCTCGAGGCAACGGTTGAGGTTAGGGGATATGTTTAGGTAGTCCTAGGCAAGACCTGTTAGGCATAGGGTCATACATCCCAGCAGCATGCTGGCTTTGCGGTATGGGTGACCCGCTAGGGCCAACCCGTGAGATGCCTGCGTATATCTGAAATAGATTTGTGATGAGCATTGCTAATAACTTCATGCTTTAGGGCCTTTAAAACACTACGTGATCCAGTTTCTAGCACGCCTCTTTCTTTCCCACGCTTCAGATGCACCTCGCACAGCCTGCCGTTTCACGAGGGCCAAGTTGCCGAACTCAGAGCATACAGCCGAGATCCGCCTAGAATTGCACGCTCATCTCTCTTAAGCTCTGTGCATACTCCCACGTGCACTAAATTAGCTGTCACCTTGAGCCCTCGCCTGTTAGGGAAGGTTGCAACCGAGAACCACCAGGCTCGAGCCCAGAGTTAATGGCGAGACAATGGGTAGATGAGTGTTCCGTTGCATTATAAGCGCGCTCAACACATGGAATAAATCTAGCCAGAAGGTAGGATTTGTGCGCGCATAGTAGCAAATATTGCAGAAGAGTGCTTAGGTGCACACTCTCTACCCATCTGCCTCAGGATGATTCATTGCGGTCATGTTGTTGTAAATGTGTAGGTGGATAATAAAGACACACCAGAAAGTACTAAAGAACTTCGGATCCGTATCCCTAATACTACTTTGAAGAATCTGTGGGGCTAGCGGTCACAGGTTAAGATGATTGGGCGACTCACTTGGCCGTAATGTCACATAGCTAAAGCAACATATGCAAGGGGCGTACATGCTGAGTCTGCCGAAAACGATGTAAATGCATACTGATCATTGACCTTTGGCAGTCCAGCAACAAGGCCCATAACCAGACCTGTCCAGATCTTTCCAGAAGTAGGAGGGCTTTGCAACGGCGGAGTTTGGGACAATTGTGCGGCTTTACGTGCCCATAGTCTGGGCATGACAGTCCAAATTACTCTGCTGCGAAAGGCATTACATGCCACCAGAAGGATTAAAGAACTGTCTACTTGAGTGCAAATTTTCTAACCACAGCAGGCCAACGTCAACGTGGTGCTGCATTATTTCTGTCAGTGCGGAATTGGGCAGCAATAGCTGAAGAATGAGAGTCTTAAGCATGAGACTGGCTATGGGTCGACAGAAACCGTGAAACGTCACAACGAATAGCGGTTGCATTGCACAAAAGTAAATGACTAGGGCATTAGGAGAACGCGCTAGTGATCACACTGACTGCACGCTATGTGCGATTTATCCCAACGTTGTGCTTTAGGAGCCCAGCCAGTGAGCAACCCTAGGATTATCAAATGGCTGAAAGCCCTTTGCCACGTACACTAAATATTGATCGTTGATCTGGACAATACAGTGACACTCACACAATCAGTGCTAATAGTTCTCTACTCTCCAGTACACCGCATGACTTCCATTTTCCGCAATGGATAGCGCTGCTCGGTTTCGATGGACCAGTGAGGCAGAGCGATAGTGTGAGGCTGTGTAGAACCAGTAGCCTTTGAGGAGAAAATAGCACCAACTAGTGCGTCACAAGCACTAGTCACTACGGATGAGATAATTCCTATGATTAAGTTGTCTAGGTACTGGAGGAGTTGTAAGGTTACCGATAAGCGTCATTGTTGCGGCTTCAGCCTTCCTTGTCCGTGCCTTTGGGAGCGCTTCATTGCGCAGGTCCTTCAAGGGAGCAATGATCCCAGCGAATCCACAAATAACACTTTGGTTTTACACGCAATTACCCAATACTCATCAACGGCTGTATAGGCGCGCAAAGGTTATGGCACTCCTTGCTTTTGTCAATTTTTTGCCAGATCCTGCTCAACTCTTGCAGCCGAAACAAGGAATCCCAGAAACACAACTGTTGTCATAAGAACGAATACTTGCTCTGCGCTCACATATCACGTATTCTTCTGCACCAGCTGAATCGCCCGATCCAGTGTCCTCTCTCAAACGTTCTGCCTCATTGCGACGTCCTTCATGCAAGCAGCCATCCACCCTTCCGTGATAGGCTCATGGGAGTAGAGATTATTTTTTCGTTGCAGTTCGGCTCGAATGTTAGCATTTAATGCGCACACGAACGCAAGAATTTACGACTGGGATCGTGGAAGGCCGTTTTATGCCTGTCAGAGGCGCCGATGGGGATTTGTGAGAAGCCGTCCGTCAAGTCAAACGCCGAGCAGCCTGTTGATCCGTACAGCTTCTCCAATAAATCTCAGATGAGGGTCGGGTATCTGCGCTTCTAATTAATATTGGTTAGGGGCAAAAACCTAGCCCACATGCGCCAGATTCCGTGCTTCTTGGACACCAGCACGGGGCTATGCCCCAAAGCTCTGGTCGATTCCTGCAATTTGCCTTTTTTGCAACAAATCATTCGTCTCCCTA
>NW_020312311.1:0-13923 GCF_002999335.1 Cyclospora cayetanensis | reverse complement strand
AGAACGTAGTAGAGAGATAGACTATGGAGAAAAATGAAGAACTGGCGAGTAAACACAATGAAGTGATAAGAAGTGGAAAATAGAACGATTTGATTATAATGTTACAGAGGCCAACGAAAGCTATACTCTAGCGCTATACGTGGCTCAACCGAGATAGAGAGAGAGAGAGAGAGAGAGAGAGAGAGAGAGAGAGAGAGAGACAGACAGAGAGACAGAGAGAGAGAGAGAGACAGACAGAGAGACAGAGAGAGAGAGAGAGACAGACAGACAGAGAGAGAGACAGACAGAGAGAGAGAAGCACGGACCTTAACCAACTGGGGTGTGAGCATGCATTTCAAGAGAGAGAGAGACAGAGAATTTAGAGGGTGTGTTCTCACCGAATTTGCGGATCCACGCTAAAACGTCCAGTGCAAATCTATTCCAGCTTGCTACTTTTCGGTAATTAAGGAGGGCTGTTTCTGAGGCATAGCATGCAGCCGAGAGTCTCGACTTCTCATACATGCATTCGACGATCCCCGCTGCTCCAAGGCTAGACAGCTATTGCCTTTCCCTTCCCCTGTCGTCACTATCCGGAGACTGCTGCAGCTTCAGGAGAAATAGAAACCACTTACCCCCCCGCTTGATGCCTCGCGTTTCGCCTCCGTACAAGAAATTTGTCTTTCCCTCAGCATCCTGCACACCCCGACACTGCCATCAAACCCTTTGGTTTGTACGTCGCAAGGAGGCACATGTATTTGCACTGCCCTCTTTCCCCCCACTGGCGCTACTTCTGAGCCGTGTGCGTGCATGCATGCATGCATGCACGCATCGCAGAGTCTAAGACTTCTTAGAGCCTTGCGCGAGCTGAACGAGGGGCGACGCCTGGCTGGATTGGGGAAGAAGAGCTTGAGCGCTTCTTCTTTTGTTTACTTCGTATTGCAGCAAGAGGGGCAAGTAATGCCGGTGAGGATGCGTGGCTGCTACACGCGTTGAAACGTCTACCATGACGCGCATGCCTTCGCGATGGCACTCCTGAGAAAAAGTTGCAGCAATACCTCAAACAAATGCGCTGCATCCTGCTTTCTGCCTACTGGCCCACACCTGAAGGATAGGACGAGGCTTATTTCTTCTTTTTTTCGGCGTGATTTCGAGGCTTCTGGCAGGCAGGGAGGAGAAGGGAAGGGGTGTTGGCGCGATTTTAAGTATCCTTCTGAAGGTGGAAGGCAGGGGTGAGGAGGAGACTGCTGCGCGCTCCTTGTCTAGGGGGAGAAAGGGGAAGGCAAGCAAGCGGGGTAGCAAGAGGGGAGGGGGAAGGAAGAAACAAAGTCGACGCTTCTCGAAAAGATTTCGATCGAAGACATACTTGCACCAATTCGAAGAATCCAGAGGATCCTCCCAGGAGAGCGCAAGGGCTTGCCCTACATGGCGATGCGAATGGAGTTGCGTCTGCATTCTCGTAAGAAACGTCCTCTGCAGACAGGCAGGCAGAGAGACTAGTTGGCTGGTTGGCAGACAGACAAGTTAACAGACAGACAGGCTGGCAGACAGACAGACAGGTTGGCAGACAGACAGGTTCAGCAGAAATTTCCATCTTGCGCATGGACTGTGTGTGCAGGCGACGCGTAATAATGGCGGATCTGATCCTGCAAAGCGACGAATGCTAATGGAGATTCTCAGAGAAAGACAAGACTGCATACTGCGGCATAAATAGTAGCACGGCGAGGGGAGAAGCTGCTTCTATGCCAGCCTTCGCGATTGTGAGGCATGCTTCAAAGCAGCGCTCACCTAGCCGCGTATACACGGGCATGCCAGTTGCTCTTTCCTGAGCACCGCTGACAAACAGCGCGTTGATGTTGAGACTCCGCAGAGATCGCGCACTGCTGGCTACACTCTCGAAGGAGCCTCGCTGCGTTAAAGCTCCTGAGACAGCAGACACGCATACACACAGACAGACACAGATATCTATACACCCAGACACTATATATATATATATATACACACACACACAGACAGACACAGATATCTATACACCCAGACACTATATATATATACACACGGACAGACACAGATATCTATACACCCAGACACTATATATATATACACACAGACAGACACAGATATGTATACACCCAGACACTGTATACAAATATATATATATATATATATATATACAGACAGACACAGATATCTATACACCCAGACACTATATATATCTAAATATACACACAGACAGACACAGATATGTATACACACAGACACTATATATATACACACAGAGGGAAACAGATATCTATACACCCAGACACTATATATAGATACATATATATATATATATCACAGAGAGACACAGATATCTATACACCCAGACACTATATATAGATACAGACACTATATACACATATATATATGTACAGCAGCAGAAAACTATGTACATGCAGATAAATATATATATATATATAAATATATATATATAGCCCTCGATTTGCATGCACGCTCGAGTGTTCACTGATCTCGAACGCCGACAGTCTCTCTCTCTCTGTCTCTGTCTCTGAATTCGTTCTGTAAAAGAGGAACGCCATATTGGGCAAAAAAGCCTTAAGAGGCCTGAGAGGGCGTCGCGCTCAGCAGGGAGCAGGGAAAGACATGCATCTTTCGAACCTGTTTCTTCATGCCACTGTGCCTCGTGCTGATCGACGAAGATTTCATGAGGCTGAAGCTCTCGGTAACCCTCCGGCAGTACAATGACTCGACCCTAGAAGACAAGCCCAGCACAGCCTCATCGCAAGCCGGTAAAAATGTTTTTTCAATTGCGCATGCACGAAGTACCAATTTCTTGGCTTCAGTCCGGCAAGAGACGAGCAGCCCCTTTGAGACTGTCTGCTGATCAACAGCCTCAGATTTCGAAGAATCCTCACTTGGAGAGGGTAACACTCGTCAACAGCTACTCCTGCCTGCTGCTGGAGGTGCTGCTGGCGCTGCCTCAACGCATGCGCAGCCGCTGCAGCGGCACGACCCCCTTTGCCGCTGCCGCTGCTGCTGCTGCTGCCCCGAGCAGCAGCAGCAGCAGCAGCAGCAGCAGCCTGCCGCCTGCCGGCGCTCTCAACTACGGACCTGCGTGCAGCGCAAAACATCCGAAAATTTGTGAGCGAAACTCACGGCGCACAAAGTGCACAAAGAGACACCAGAAAGGGGCCGCAGACTCTGAGAGCTGCACGAGAATCCTTGATGACACATCGCCATTTCTGCAACTGGCATAGGGTGGGTGGCAGGGGAGGCACCTCAACGAGCAGCGCCTCTTTGAGCCGTGACATAGAAGGACGGAAGCGCAAAACACGGCTTGAGGTGTATATATTGTATGTGCGCGTGTCATATAACAATGCTCCATATAATAATGCGTCAGGTATCTATCTGCACATCTTGGCGTATCTACCAGGTGCCTTCTTGTTCGTTGGCTCTGCAAATCCTCCAATCAAAAAATCCGCATCTCGTAAAAACGCCAAAGTCAACTCGACCGAGCCACAAGGTGCTGCGCTTCTTAGGCTCTCCATCCTGCTGCTGCTGCTGTTGCTGCTGCTGCTGCTGCTGTGCAGCAGATGTTGGATCTTGTTGCTGTTGCTGATGAGGCTGCCACGCTGAGGCCGACCCTGGGGGAGAGAGGGTATGCGTGTCTGGTGCTGTTGCAGCAGCTGCTGGTGCTGTTGCAGCAGCAGCTGCTGCTGCTGCTGCCTGTGGCGGTGCAGCAGCAACGCCTGCGGCAAAGACGGGTGCCTTGCTTGAGGATCGGAAACTTGCGGCTTTTCGCAGCAATAGCCGCTCCTCCTTCTGATCTTTCAGCTGCTTCTGCAGCTGCTGCTGATCCTCTCGGCTCTCAATAGGCCGTTCCCACTGTAGTGGATGATAAGAATAAACACTCATCCTGCATGCGCGATTGAAGGAGGGGGCAACGAGCACCAAGAATATATCCTCAGGGCCGCTGCTGCTGCTGCTGCTGCTATTGCTGCTGCTATTGCTGCTGCTGCTATTGCTGCTGCTGCTATTGCTGCTGTCTACTTCTATGAGCACCTCAATCACGAACCGCTCACCGACAGCACGCACCACAGGCTCCAATGGACGCCGCAACTGCCAGTCGTGTCTGTGAATATCACAACGCCTAATCCCTAAACGGCTTTGTGCGTGGACGCTAATTTTGATGCCGACGGCTAACACAAATGCAGGCTTGACACAGGTATAATCATCGCGTGCAGCAACACGCACACCCTGCCCCTAGAGCTCCCCTACTTTGTTACCTCGCTCTTCTCTCCCCCTCCAGCCTTCCCTTCCCTCCCTTCCCTCCAGCCTTCCCTTCCCTTCCCTCCCCCCTAAATACCTATCATAGAAGGCATTCAACAGTTTAACTGCTTCAAGACGAACTGTCTCCTCGCTGCTGCCGAGCAGCGCCACCAGCAGCTGTTCGAGTCTTGCGCTGCTGGTGTTACTGGTGTTGCTGCAGCAGCACGATCCCCCGCAGCAGCTGCTGCAGCTGTCTGTGGGTGCCTCGGGAAGAAAGGCGCTGTGCCAGACATCCCCTGCCAGATCCGACAATGTGTCCTGAGCACAAGATCGCAGCTCAAAACACCACCTCCTCCCCAATTCGCATGCGCTCCCTGCTTGCAGTAAAGCCGCACACTCTTCAGCATTCGGCAGTCTCGCCTTGCCTGCCTTTGATCAGCCCCTCCCTATCCCCCTTTCTTCCCTCCCCCTCCCTCTAGATCGCTCGCCTTGATCGCTTCTCTCGTGGCGGAAGTCAAAAGGGCTGTAAACCAACGCAGTTTATTCTGGCAAAAAAAAGGAGACAGTCCGCATGCATTCCAAACCCTTAGGCCGTGCTGGCCTCGCCGGCGAGCCATCTGAGAACAGACACACACACACAGAGACAGAGACAGAGATATACATAAAACATACATATGAATATATACATTCACGCGTGTAAACAGGTATGCATACACCTCTACATACAGGTATATATGTATCTCCATTTATACACACATGCATCTAGACACACATCGATATGTATGCACACACATGTATATACATGAACATATATACATACATGTATACACACACTGCATACATCTATACACACATTGCATACATTTATCTTTACACACATTGCATACAGCTTTACACACAGACATACATCTTTACACACATTGCATACATCTATCTTTACACACATTGCATACATCTTTACACACATTGCATACATCTTTACACACATTGCATACATCTTTACACACAGACGTACATACATTTATCTTTGCACACATACATACATCTTTACACACATACATACATACATACATCCATATATACACACGCACATCTTCACACACATCCATACATAAATACATCCACATACACACACATCCATCTATACACACATATACACATCCTTACACACATTCATACATACATGCATCCATATGCACACACATATACACGTATATTATAACATGCACAAGACAGTAGATCCCATCGTGCGCCACCCTCTTGAAATATGTGCATCGTCAAAAGAAGCTCAACTTTCGGAATGCCGCCAACGCTTGCAAAGGCAGCAATTCGCAGCTAAGACGCTATGTGGCCGCGTAGAAAAAGACACGCTGCTCATTTGCTTTACCTGTCTGCTGCAAAGCATGAAGGAAGGAACTTGAAAGACTTCCGAAACTGCGCGGAGGCACTGCAGCAACTGCGCTTGCTCTTTCTCTTGCTCTTGCTGTTGCTGCTGCAGCTGCTGCTGCAGAGTCTCTGCTCCATCGAGAATCAGGGAAGCCATGAGAGCGAGGAGATACGCATCGAAACGTCCCCGCGATTCGCACGAAAAACGCAAAAGATCTGAGTCTAGCCACAGCTCTAAACAAGTCCGCTGCTGTTGCTGCTGCTGCTGCTCTGTCGTGTTCGCGTGCTTCTTTTGCTTCCGAGCTCCCGAGGAGGGAGACTGCTGTCTTGCCGCAGTCTCCGGTTCCTGTGCGGCTTGTTCAGACGTCGAAGCCTCTGATGGTCCCCCTGCTTCTGCCGAGAAAGCTGCAGGACTGACGCGCAAGAGGTTCTTGGGTAAAGAGAAAGACTGGCTTGCTGCTGCACTGCCTTGCTGCTGCTGCTGCTGCTCCCAGCATCGAGGCTCTATCAGCAGCACGATGTCGAAAGGCAACAGCTGCTCCTTCGCAGCGCCATCCTTTGCGGCAAACTCCCCAGGACTGCCCGACTCTGCCCCCTGGAGGCAATCCAGCAGATATTCTACGTCAACGCATGCAAAAAACACATTCAGGAGATGCCTGCTGAGCTGCATGCTCTAAAAAAAGGCCACCAATCGGGCAGCAGCACCCACCGGAAAAATACGCAGCAGTAGAATGCGAACACACGAATACACACATGCATTTATACACACACATATGCACATATATACACATACATATACATATATATATATATATACATATATACACATACATATATACATATATTCACATACATATATACATATATATACATATTTATACATATATATATATACATGTATACACAAACACACATACACACACACGCAGGAGGAGCCGGAGCAGCTAATGGCTACGAATAGGGAGTTGCCTTAGTGTGGGGGCAGAGCCTGCATTCAGAGTTATTTTTTTTTTTTTTTTTTTATTTCTCTAGCTGACCACTGCTCGTTCCTGGAGGCCTCATGCGTTGTAACAAGCAACAGAGCGACGTTGTTTCGAATTCATTGGTGAGCAGCTTAGGGTTGCTGCTGCTGCTTCCTCGGCTGTCAGCTGTTGGATCGGTGTTTACGCCGATGGGCCCCTGCTGCTGTTCGTCCTTGTGCTGCTCCTGCACCACCCCTTTGTGGGGAGACTGCAGCAACATCTGTTGCTGCCGCTTTGTGAGCAGCTGCGCCAGACATTGGTGAGCCTTCAGGAGAATAGCCGTCAAGTTGCTGCTTGCTGCTGCTGCTGCTGCCCCCCCGTCAGCGGTCTGTCCAGCAACTGCTGCTGCTGCAGCCTCTGCCTGCTGCGTGCCGCACTGGGATAGCAGCAGCATCAGTTGCCGTTGCAGCGGCTGCAGCAGCTCTTTTTGCTGCTCGATCAGCAAGTGCTGCTGGCTGGGAAGGTAGGAGGAAGCAAACAGCTTGGCTGCAGCGTCAGGAACGTGTTGCACACACATGCAGACACACAGGAGGGGGATGCGAGGATGCAAGTCTGGCAGGGGTCGTGTGTCTACATGCGTCGCAGCAAGAGCTTGCGGTTCGAAGTCGATAGGGAGAGGCCTACGCTGTTTTTCTAGCTGCAGCAGCAGGCGGAGCAGCTGCTCAGACACCCGAATGCGCAGTGGTGCATCTTGAGCTCCAGTGTCATGCTGCAGCTGCTGCTGCTGCTGCTGCTGCTGCAGCTGCCGCTGCAGCTGCTGCTGCAGCTGCTCGTTGGGCCAGCTGCTCCTTTCCATCGTGCTGCTGCAGCTGCTGCTGCTGCTGCTGCTGGCGGGGTCGTACCCTTGCTGCTGGTGTTGCTGCTGCATGTGCTGCTGCTGCCGTAGCCGACGGATTGCGGAATGTTGTGGCACACGGCTATTTCATGCTGCTGCGATTTCTGGGGTCTTGGTTTCGGTTGTTGCTGCTGCTGCTGCTGCTGCCGTTCGCCGTTCGCTGTCCGCTGCTGCTGCTGCTGCAGCAAGGGAATAACAACTGCTGTGTGTTGCGGTTTTGTCTCTGGAAACTCCATGAGAAAGACGCAGACGCCCCTATTCTTTTGGGGTGTCCCAGCATCGCATGTATCGCCTCGCTTTGCTGCTGCCGCTGCTGCTGCTGCCGCTGCTGCCTTCGCGGAGGCGGCTGCTGCTCTGCTATGGAAGTAGCAGCCGCAGCCGACGGGCAGCAGGGAGCTGAAGCTTCGTCCCAGCGAGGGAAATAACCTTAAATTCTATTTTTTCTCGTTATTTTCAGTGCCTACTGCTCTCTCCTTACTTTCCCCTTGACCGTCAACTGCAGCAACCCGAGAACAACCTCGAGGCTCCTACACTCAATGAAAGAGAGATCTTCTCTAAACAGGTTCTGTTGCAGGGGGTGACGTGTAATTCTTGCAGCTTTCGCATTTCTTTTCGGGGATGCTGTACTACAGCTTCCAGCACGTCGCTTGATGCCGCTGCTCCCGCTACCTCTGCTCCCTCGGCTGTTGCTGTTGCTGCAGCTGCATGCTGCATGCAATGCAGCGGTGATAACTCGGCACCCTGCGGGATTTTGTTCGCCAACGGCGCTTGAGCGCAGCAGCGATGGGAACGCTTCTCCTCAGAGGGGTTGCACGGGGAGTGGCATGCCCAGCCGCAGCGGAATGAAAGGGCCCCTGTCGACAACCCCGCTGTACGTACACCCGAAGAACGCCGCAGCAGCAGTAGGAAATGAGAAGCCTCTGCTGCGGGTGGGGAGTCGGTGGTCGCCCCTGGCGTTGACACAGACGAAAGAAGTTCTCCGCAAGCTCGTGTTTGCTGCTCCGAACAAGTTTCCAGCGGCAGTTACTGCCTTCCTCCAAGAGGACGAGGAGCAGAATCAGCAGACTCAGCAGGAGGATCAAGTGAATGAGGCATTCGCGAGCAACGCAGCGGGGGCGTTACCAGTAGCGGCTGCAGCTGCGCTGCGGCAGCGCCTGCGGTATGGCGAGGTCGAGGTCGTCCCCTATCAGACTGCGGCAGATCGCCAGTTGCAGCAGCAGCTGCTGCAACTTGGAGGCAAAGGGCTGTTCAGCAAGGAGCTGGACGAAGGTCTAGAACGGAAGGAAATAGACTTTGCTGTGCACTCCCTAAAGGACGTTGCCTCCACCCTTCCCCAAGGCTCCGTTTTAGGGGCTTTGCTCCCTCGCGAGGATCCCAGAGATGCGTTACTTTTTGCGAATGCAAGACAGCAAACAGTCTTGCAACCCTTGTTGCAAGCGCTTGCAGCTGCGCGTCCCCCCTTCGCATGCAGCGACGCCATGACCGTTAGAGATATCAGCACCCCGTGTGCCAGCAGCGGCGCTGGTGAAATTTTAATCGGCAGCTCTTCGCTCAGAAGACAGTGCATGCTGCAGTTTCTTTATGCGCGCAACGCCGCTGCAGCGGCAGCAACAGCAGCAGCGTCGCAATTGCGCTGCGTGCTGCTGCGAGGCAACGTGCAGACGCGGCTACGGCGGCTGCGGGAGGGTGTAGCACAAGGCACTCTCCTCGCTGCTGCAGGCCTCCTTCGGCTGTCTCTGCTGCAGCGGCAGCAGAAGGGACAGCCTGAACAGTCGCGCGCACGTTTTTCGACGGGTGCCACATCGCGGGAGGGAGGAGTGGAACTGGCGTCTCTCGCGACTCCCGCATACGGGGATGTTGCGGCAGTGCTGCTGCCCCCCTCCGTTTTTATCCCCGCTTTATGCCAAGGGATAGTAGCTGCGCAGTGCCGCAGCGATGATTGCGAGACTTTAGGCCTCTTGCAAGCCATCTCAGACGAGGCAGCAGCCACTGCAGCCGCCGCTGAAAGAGCTTTTCTGAAACAGCTCGACGGCAGTTGCAGAACTCCCCTTGGAGGCATCGCCATGCTGCAGCCGCACCCTCCGCAGGGTGGAGGCAGACGCGGAGAGCAAGAGGAACGAGAGTGCGAGACGCAGCAGCAGACGCAGAAGCGTCTAGAATTCAGAGGCTTTGTAGGGACCCCCGATGGATCGCGCATGTTTCACGTCGGCGTCGCAGGAACTGTCTATACACCGGAAGAGGCGGCAGAGATCGGCGCCGCAGCAGCAAGGGAGATACAGCGGGTGGCGGGGCCGCACTTTATTTCAGACATCATGGAAAAAGTGCAACGGGGGTGGGGAGCACTTAAACACGGCTCCCCGTCATGCTGAATCTCTGCCTCATGTACATGCGGGTGAGGGGTCAACCTAGAGACAGCGAGAGCACGAGGGACTGGCTGGAATTCATGAACTCGGGAGGAATAACAGAGCAGGGGGCCCGTTGCGCTTCATCAAAAACATGTTGTACACAAAACGCCGCTGCAGCAGCGCGGCAGAAACTAGGCTACTGTTTCGTCTTGCTCCCGCTGAGAAAGAGGTGTCGCCGCGCCCCCCTCGAATATAGGGAGCACTGAGAGACATTCCGCACCGAATTAACGTTTTACACACGCTATACTACAACAGCTGACGGATTTGCCTACATGCATGCAGCACACCTCATGCACGCGCGCAACTGCATATACAGCGTGCATACACCCACGCAAAAGACACTCAGACACACACACAGGCACGCTTATTTGAAAACCAGCTTGCAGCTTGCAGCAGCTGCATGCTGCTGCTGCTACAAGGTGCTCTGCATGTAGGCTGGCATGCGAGGGCACAAGCAATGAAGGGCTTGCAATTGTGCTCCTTGCACACTGCTGCATACACGCACAAATTCACTGACTAATGCACATCGCGTGCGTGCATGCATGCATGTATGTATGCATGCAGCCATGTGTGCAGGCGCCGTCAGACACTGCGGGTGCGTGCACATACACTGCATACATACAGATTTGCATATACGAGGCGCTACGCGAAAAGCCTATGCGTAGGACCTCCAGACGTGAGTGTGACGGGATTCGTGGGAGACCATGTGGGGAGAAGGAAGGGGGGAGTTGAGAGGGGCTGCTGCTGTTGCTGCTGGTCGGGAGAAGGCGCGTGAAGTCTGCAGCGCTGCTGCTGCCTTTGCAGTTGCGTGAGGGCCGAATATATTGCAGAGGTTATCCAGAGGGCCTCCGAAATGCAAACTGAGCAAAATATATAGAGACAACAGGCAGCAGCAAAACGGCATCTCCATGAAATCTGACGGTCCAAGGGCAGAAAGTGGGGATGATACGCCGTCAAGCTGGCGAGGAACCCCATGAAGTAAATGCACATACACCAACCGCCGGAGGGGCGAAAGCGTAGACACTGCGACTTTTTGTTGCAACGCAACTTGCAGAACGCAGGTGTCACATCATGATGACACGCCACGAAACCGTGGCCTGCCACAGTGCAGTGCAGAAACAAATTGCCAGCAGACAACGAAAGTCGTCATGCGAAAATCTACACCCGCCTCCGCAATCAGCGCATGCGCGCACACACACACTGTTTTAGTGACTAGACAAACAGCTACCCAGAGCAGTCGTCGCCAGCTAGCTGGATTGCCAGGGAAGCAAGAAGCTGGCAATGAACGGGCAGCATGAAGCCGCGCGAGTCTACAGAACAACCTACCCATTGCGCTGCCTTCAAAGAGTTGAACGTCGATAACGTAACGACAGCTGCCGACTTTGAACAGCTGAATCGCCAGAATGATGTCCTCTGTGTCGCATGCAAATTCGACATTGTTGGGGTGTGTGTTGCTGCTGTAGCTGGCAGGCGGATTGGCAGCCTCCTGCTCGGAAGCCGGCCGAAGAGGGCGACATCGCAATTTGTACTGTGACAGCAGATACCACTCATAGTCGCACGCCTTCAGGGTGTTCAAGATCTGCGACAAACAAATGTGTCTCGCAGACCGCCAGCTACAAGGTGCATCCAGCATGCACATCAAATACGAGGGAGACAAGCCCGCAAGAAAATGCAGCAGAAGGTCTTTAGGTGTGCCCCTTCCTTAGCAGATCAAGTTTTTTGCATGGCGGATGTGTTACCGCATTCTGCTTTCCTTGTTAGAATCCTTCTCAGCGTGCTCTAGGGAAAGCATCAACTTCTAAGCTCGGGAAAGCTACAGGGAGAAGAGCAGCGCAGCCACTCAAGCTAGAGACTAAAGAAAGCGGTTAGATCAGGATACGAACTGACGGCAGTGATAAGGATAGGCGCATCGAAAGCGGCCTCAATCCCAAGCTTCCACCGCGCAGTAGACCATGCAATTCCATTTCCAGGAGAGCGACATTCTGGTGACCTCTCACCCGTCATAGCAGCGGCAGCAGAATTGTGCGCTGTACTGCCACCAGGGAGCTGGCCCCCCAGTTGCTGTTGCAATGACAGCATCGCCGCTGCTGCTGCACGCGAAGATGCTTCACCGCAGCACCGCAGACTCAGTCGTTGCACAACGCCTAGCGGAAATGTCGGAGGCTCCTCTGCCGCCATGCCTAAGCAAACATAGCGAGCATTATGAGACATATCCCACATGCAAGTCTCTACATACACCCCCTCATGCGCGTCTCTACATACACTCCCGCATGCGCGTCTCTACATACTCTTCCACATGCAAGTGTCTACATACCTACATGCGCGTCTCTACATACACTCCCGCATGCGCGTCTCTACATACACCCCCGCATGCGCGTCTCTACATACACTCCCGCATGCGCGTCTCTACATACACTCCCGCATGCAAGTCCCTACATACACCGCATGCAAGTCCCTACATACCACACATGCAAGCTTCTACATACACCACATGCAAGTCTCGACATACCCCTTCGGAAAGCGAAAACAACGGATGCAGTCCGTGCATTTTGTGCAAGATTTCTGACAGAATGCTCATTAGAAAATCTGCGACTTTTAGGCTAAGCCTTAACTTTTCCATTTTTTTAAGAAATACAAAAGAAAAGAGGCGCGCTGATGAAAAAAACCGGTAAAGAGCAACCCAACACCTGATAATACCAGCAGGTCTATAATTTCATTACCCCTGGAGTTGCATTGCATGCATACCAGAGAGCGCAATTTGTTTGCGGCGGCGATCTGAGAGCAGCTGATACGCCACAGACTCGCGGCTCCTGGGGAAGCCTACATGTCCACGTAAACAGACTGAGGGGTCGCTAACGTCATATCCCAGCTGCACGACGCACAAGAACAAAACAAATACCTCCAACCGAACCTTCAAAAGCGCCCTCTCCTTAGCCCTCAATAAAGGTTGCACTGCACTGCATTGCATCATCACGCGCTTCCCCTTGCTCACAAAGGTAGCAGATCCCTTGCTCACAAAGGTCGCAGACTTTGCCGGATCGATCCGGCAAAGTCTGCGTTTTCCTCCCTTCCTCTCTCCCCCTTCATCCCCTTGCCAAAAAGCCTAGCATTACCCTCTGAGCGGTGGCGCGTTGCACCCCGCCAAAACGTGGAAAAAGCTTCTTCCAGAATCCCCTTCTCCCTACCTTCGACATTTGATTGAGAACGAGGGCGTCTGGAGGACCGCAGAAGCTAACCCTCGGTTTGATTGAGCGCAGATAGTCAGGCAGACGTTCCTGAAACCACGGATGCTCTTTAATGCCTTCTAGTCGAATCCGCTTGCTTGGATCCACAACCAGCATTTGTACGAGCAAATGCCGACTGCTAGCGCTCAGATGGCCAGGCAACGTGAAACTCCCTGAGGCTCACACAGCATCCCACACCGACCCTCCACCATCCCTCGCTCCGGTACGCAGCGGGCAGGCAGGCAGAAGCGTGTGCATGCAAAAAAAGCAAAAAAAGAGAGCACTTGCTGAGAGGGAGTCGTCGCGCGCTACTCGCCACGCCGCCGCGTCGATGCAGCAGCCTCTACACCGACCACCCACCATGCTTAATCTTTTTAAAGAGGTTGGGAACATGCTCGTCGTCGAAAGGCAAAGAACCGCAGAGCAAAGCATAAAGTATCACTCCAAAGGACCACACATCTACCTGCACACAGACGCAGGCAGCTCTCGCGGCTTGAAGGCAGATCCTGGAAACAAGCAGCAGTTGATACACGACAACTTCCCCCCTCGCCTCCCTCATACATACGCCTGCTGGGACCCACACCTCGACCTCTAGCAGCAACGCCTTCCCCCCCCCCCCCCCCCCCCCCAACCCCCCCCCCCCCCCCCCTCCCCCCCCCCCCCCCCCCCACACCCCTACAACACATGGCTTGCAAAACCCACTTTCTAAAAATCGCCAACGCACACCAACAGTAGCGAATTCGCACCATCAGCGTGAAGCCTGCATTCTGTACAACAGCGAAACATTAAAGAACCACAGCCAC
>NW_020312310.1:0-14023 GCF_002999335.1 Cyclospora cayetanensis | reverse complement strand
GTCGCAGCGTGCGTCGGAGGCTTGCATTTTTCGTGGTGTATTTTCTTTGCTCAGCAAGCAGCCTGCCTTTGCTGGGCCCTGTAACTTTCTTCTAGTTCTTTTCTTTTTTCAAGCGCTCAAAGTTCCGAATCCTCCAGCCCAGTGGCCCGCAATAGAGGCAGGTGCGTTGTGTGGAGCGCTGCATATGGCTGCTTTGATGCCAGGATTCCTCCTGGCAGTCTTTTATTGTTCACGCTAGACTGTAGGCTAGGGCAGGTTGGCACATCCCTGAAATTCACACGGTTCGAATTGCGTGTTCGCTGGTATTTCTCCCCCGGGGACGCAGGCGTTAAGCTTGTTTGTGCCTAATATCTTGAAAGGCCCATAGGTCAGTTGTTTAATGGCTGCTTCTCTTCTCGTCATGTGGCCCCCTGGCATTACACTTCGGATACACGTGAGGTAAAGCATTAAAAAAGCAGCTGCTCTTTAAAATTGTAATTTTTGCAAGCCAGAGTCTCATAGTCGCGGTGTGGCGATCGGCTGATAAAATTCCCTGATAAGTCGTTTTAATTCTCTGAGAGCTTGCAATTGAGCTTACCTCGGCAAAGCGATGTGTCAGGGCATGTATAAAGGCTTTAAGAAGGCTGTAATATGGTAGTCCCTGCAAGTAGACTTTTTCTATATTAATCCAGTCACAAGTGAAGTGCCCGTTCTTTAATAGACGTGCCGCAAGCAGCATTCAATTCTCTTCATCTAGATAGGACGAAGCGAGGTTAAAATTGAATCGGCCGATAAACACCTCGCGTACTTGCCCATCCTTACGGCTGTCATATTTTTTTAATTAGCATAGCTTCACCGGAGCATCCATAAACATTGTGTCGGCCGTAAATAATGCCACCTGTTTGATAACTGTTTTCATGTGGGCTTCCAGCCAAGCCTCTGCCGCCCGAACAGGCGTTGACCAGTCAACTTCCACCCCAAAACATTTTTATTAGTAAGCCGTTTACCACAATCACCATTCATAAACTCACAAATGATGTGATAAGAAAGTGATGGTACTATTGTAGGGAAGTTCAACAATCCACTGCATCCACACCCAGTGGATGAGCGGGGAACAGCTATGTCGAACCATCAGGTGTTACCAACTGTAACGCCTTAGCGCAATTCGCCGTAGAGACATACTAAACATCAAACTCAACTCGAATTTATATAAAGTTTTGAGTGTTTATTAGAAAAGCTCCCATATTCCCATGCCGCAGCTCCCAAGAGTCCTGACATCCGGAGAAAGGAATTTCTAGAGTGCGCTTGGCTGCACTCTCCAGGCAATCCGGGCATTAACAGCTTCTTTCACATAGTAATCAGCACATAGACTCACAATATTACTCCTTGTCGTATTGAGCTAGCTGTGCAATGCATCAAATGACATATACAAAAAAGCAAATTATAAGGTTAGTTTCGTAGTATATTAATTTTGCATAGTCAGTATGGAAAAACCTGCCAAAGTGTAACTCAGCCCGCCCAGATCGGCCCCGTTCTATGGCAGGAGATAGAACAGAGAGGACACAAAGGGAAGGCTTGATGCACAGCTTGCAGGCACAGCACTGCTTGTATTTAATAACTCACTGCCCTTTGGCAATTATTACACCCGTCCTTTTAAAGTGAGATTCACCTGCGAATGTTCCTAAACACTTGGCCTTTTAAACATTTCGTTTGTTGAATCCAGAGATTGGGTCTACGCAATAGCGGTACACGCTCTGTGTGCGTTCGCGATGGTAACTCAGTCCGCGTATGTGCGTTGGTGTTCTTGTGTGGCTACTCGTGCATTGTTTGTCCTTCTTTTCTGCAGGCCCGAACCCCTGGAGGTGAGGCCAAGGAAAGAAGATGCCTTCTGATATAGAAGAAGCCATTCGTTTATCGTTGGTATTAATTCACCTATGGGCCTGCGTACCTCTTATTGGAGCCTATGGGAGCGGCACTATAGGGCAGAGGGCAACACGGAGGTGCAATGTGCGAGGGCGGAGCCTTGGAGAGGCTTCTGTTCATCAAGCTTCTTTGACACTCGTCTTTAGCACTCTAAGCAATGTGCTTTGATTTTAACATTTACAGAATGAAGGCCCGTGGTATCATAGAAACACGTAAGTACGACTAGAATAGTAGCTGTCTTAGCTTGAGATACTTTCTTTGAAGGCTTTTTCAATTATTCAGGCCAGTTACTCTCCTCTCAAGCAACTGTCCTAGGATTCGCCAGATCCGCACTTACCCAGTGCATATGCGGAATGCGGGGCCAAACAGTGCCAAAGCACTGGTTTTCCCGTTTGGAAAAAATATCGCCTTTTGTTTGGAAACAGCGGCACGCAATGTGTGTTTTGCTGTACTGGGGCGTCGTTCAGGTTTACGGGTCACTTAAGCCGTAAACGAAACGAAGACTATTACTGTATGTTTGCTCTGTTATCAGCCGTTTGACAGAACGCCAATAATTTAAGCAAGCAAGGCTTATGTACGGGCATTGAGCTTGCATTAGGTCTCACCTGGTTACCTTGAGCTGCTTGTAATAATCCACGGAACGGGGCTGTGGATAACGTCAGCCTCAACCATCAACAAATATGGCAACGGATCGTGTGAGCATACGCCACAAGGACTCCTTTAAAATATTTAAATACGTAGAAAGACTCTTTCTTGCAAAGAGTAGACACATCGATCATTTTGTTAAAGTACTCGGTCAATCTCGCGGTGCGTCATCGATGGTTCCTACACAAGGCAAATCGCACATTTTTACAACCGTAGTAGCTTTTTCAAGTACATTCGAACTTAATTCATGAGCCTAAAGGCTTTGTAAATCGCATTAAGACCAAATTTTCGATAACTCGGCCCGGAAACGGCAACGGCGGTGTGGCAAATGGGGCCAAACCCAGTGTATAGCCAACTAATCTTTTCACGGTAGCATCATTCCTGCTTAGATCAATCTAGATTACTTTAAATTTGGTATACTCCAGGTCTCTGGACCACCCTCACCGCTGTTTGATCGGGAATGCACGGCATTTCCACTTGTCTGTGCCCCTATGGGGCAGCCTCTGCCCACCCAACAAGTCGGAGAGAGCAACGCGAATCGTCTGCCAGCCCAGGCAACCATAAAAATCAGCCATGCACGGGCTGCTACAATAGCTCAACGCGACTTGTTGCAGGAGCTTCACCCCCCTCCTGTTGCGCCGGTGCTCATGTTAAGACACCTGCTCTTCGCAGTAACCGAACATGCGGTAGTGCACCCCCAGTAGCAGGTTCTCACGGTGGCTGTACTGCTTTAGACCGTTCCAGTCGTCACACGGACAGGCTGACTGGAGACACATTCTTGCAGGAAGAAGGTTCGCAATGGAAGTTTAAACGAGAAGGGTTTATTCTCTCCTTTGCTGGGCCACTCACGGACTCATATGATGTCGAACCAAGAAAACTTGGCCAGGGAACATACGGCAGTGTCTGCAGAGCAGTGAACAAAGCAACAAAAACAGTACGAGCTGTAAAAACAATCAGCAAGAGCAAGGTTCGAAACGTGAAAAGGTTTAAGCAAGAAATATCAATCATGAAGTCCCTCGATCACCCGAATATTATGTTAGTCCTTCATCCCATTCAGTGAAAGCAGACCGCACATTGTGAGCCGAAAGTTGTCCACTAGGGGCCTTACTTCTATTCACGCTTAGCTTTTTGCGGTTCGCCCAAGAAAGGCAAATGCCAGCGGCAGAGCGCTGCTAGGTCGAGGCTCTAGCAGCAGTAGGCAACAATATGAAGCATAAGGACACACCCCCGCAGTTGCTCATATAATGTCTTACAAATATACGCTGACTTTACCGAAGCAACGCTAGATAACGGTTCTGAATGACGACAGTATCTGTCGGCCTCGCTTTGATTGGCCGTCAATACTATGAAGAGACACATACCACATCTTTGTATAGGCGATAAATCACCGCCCCACCATTGTAGAGGTTTTATCTTATTGATATTATAATGAAGTCCACTTGTTGAACTATCGGAGGGGGTTATTACCGCACGTTGTGGCTAGATGTTAGAGATGTGGAACCCTACATACCAGTTTTTGTCCATGTCATTGTCTCCAGAAAGTTGTTTGAAACATTCGAAGATCATAAAAATGTATATCTCGTGATGGAACTCTGTAGAGGCGGAGAACTTTTTGATCGTATCATAGAGCAAGGTTATTTCTCGGAGGCACACGCGTGCTATATCATGCGCTGCATTCTGGCAGCTCTCTTCTATTTACACAAGCATGGCATTGTGCACCGAGATCTCAAGCCGGAGAACTTCATGTTCCTTGACAAGGGAAAAGACGCGCCGTTCAAAATAATCGGTATCGAAAACAACACAAACCCCTGATCAGGTGGAAATCTTCTTGCGTCGCTTTGTAAAGCGTTGGCTGCGAAGAAAGCTGATGCAGTGCATGTAGACACAGTACACAGTTATGCGCTTGTAAACGTTTGCACGTTTGATATACTTGAGTATCAAGTCATCGGTTATACGCAAATATCTGGGCCTGCACTTCCTATTGAGTTGTCGCCGCTGCGGGGAACCAGAGCAGCACACAAAGTATTCGGTTAACACACAGGCATAAAGAGCGAAGCCTTTGAATAGCAGATGTGTGCCATCATATTTTAAAGACTCATTGCTTTACGTGTGTCCACTATCAGACTTTGGGCTTGCAACCCGCTTCAGCAGCAACGCATTCATGTCCACGCGGGCGGGCACGCCATTTTATGTGGCGCCCCAGGTTCTGCAGGGAAAATACACTTACAAGTGCGACATGTGGTCAGCTGGCGTCATCATGTACATACTCTTGTGTGGTTACCCCCCATTTCATGGGGAGAACGATGCGGAAATTCTTTCCCGGGTGAAAGTTGGGAGATATAGCTTTAACGAACAAGACTGGAGAGGTGTCTCAAATGAGGCGAAAGACCTTGTCCGGAAGCTCATGGCATTTGACCCGCAGCGTACAGCTGACACTTACCTGTATATCAATGATTAGTGGAGTCACAACTGTGCCTCTACTTTAACGGCATCACGAAAATTCCATGTACATATGCAGAACCATGGCTGCGGCGCACATGCGGGATCTGGGCACCTGTCGTGAGACTTGGAGTACAACAGATCATCGCTCACTGAAAATCAAGATGCTCATACCTAGAAGGGACTATAGAGCGTGAAGCAGCTTGAGCGCTGCTTGCTACCGCCGTGCTTGGCTGCAGTGTTGCGCTGCAGAGCGACTGTCGGCCGAGCAGGCTCTCAACCACCCATGGATTAAACATTTCTCTGCCCCAGCCAACCCAGCATCTGACGCCCCGTTCAGCCACACCATGTTGGAGCGCTTCAGAGTAAGCCCGCGCGACCACCCGATTTCAGCTAGCTACTACCTCGGAAAGCGGGCACTCAGACCCCTGGAAAATGAAATTGCCATCACTCTGGCGTGTCCTTCCGAGAAAACAGCTGCTGCAACGTAGCAACTAGCAGTCCTGACAGCCTTATTATCGGATTAGCTGCGTTAGACCTTTGACATGCAGTTTTTCCTTCTGGACTCGGTGGCACAGGCTTCAAAGCTGCGCATTGTGGCGTGCAGGGCTTTCAAGCACTCTGCAAATTAAAAAAGGCGGCGCTGACAATTATCGCACAGCAAATGAACGAGTCACAGATTGAGTTACTTACTCAAACTTTCCTTGGTATATGGACACCAGATTCCCTGACTGCAGCGCGAAGGGCACCGTTACAGAGAGCTGTTGTCAGCAGTTTGCTCATCACCAGGGAACATACATCGCGAATACCAACAATGAACAGTAATTTTTAGACTTGCTGGGGCTTATAGAAAACATAGTTGCTAGATTGTAGTGACACTCTAGAGAATTTTCGCGAAAGCGAGACAAAGTCATCCAAACCTGTACGCTCAATGCCTCCAGCTCTTGACGAGGACGGAGACGGAAGCCTTACTCTCCAAGAGTTGCGGAGTAAGAAAATAATTATCAGAGCATCACCAGCCTGCTCCCCTCTTTGACGATGTCTATAAAATACTTTACACTGGGCTTTCAGTCAGAGTTACACTGTACGGGGGCCAGTAGCACCCTGTGCTTCCTGCCGCTTCATGAGTATAAAGTGATGGCAATTTTTGCAGCCGCTTGGCCAGTTCTGGTGTTATTCGTACTCGTCATAGCAAGAATAAGGCACCAGCCGTGCTTGGTTAGGCAGATTGAAGAGTCCAAGTTTCTGACGCTGATCCCATGTGCAACAGTTTGTGAAGAATCAAGGGCGTATTCTTGCATGTGCGGATGCAGCTGGCCTAAAGAAGGCAGGGATCAAAGACATTCCTAGTGACTTGGAGCAACTAATGAGACATGTTGACTCAGATGGCTCGGGTTTCATCGATTACACAGAATTTGTCGCTGCTACGCTCGACAAGCGACAATATATACAGGCAAGGAAATCAACCCTGCATTTTGTATAGCAGCTAATGAAGTATTCGGTATACTTCAATACTTGCACAGAGGCGATAGTGAAGCTGAAAATATTGCAAGACACAGATATTGAGCCATACCCACTTTGTTGTGGGAAACCGCATTGGAGTTCCCCTCTAAGAGACCACTTGATGTCCGGATGTGCAAGTACAGTCTGGCGAAGGCACTCTTTGTTCGTTCCTCCTGTCCCGCGCCATACGACTCTCTCCACGGGGCACTGCAGTATTTGTGGAGCAGAGCAGGGAACTACACAAAATAATTTGCAGAGCCCTGTGCCTGCTATCACTGCGTGCCTTCTACTAGCTCACGGGTAATGCTGTGGACCTGTCGACAACTTTTTTTGAAGGAAATTTGGGGAGTGACCACTCTAGCAGCTACATTAGAACCACCAATTTGCTGCTAGTGCTCAATCCTGCTTGACGTTCTAAGATCATTTTGCTATTCATACATTGCATTCATCGGATTTAAAGTAATATGTCGCGTTTCTACAAGTGGGATGAGATTAGTATTGTTTCCGCGGGTCATGTAAGCAGCGCTTATCAGCAACTCATCGCGGTAGTATAATATTGTGAAACCTTGGTTCTACACTACTGCCAATCAGAATTGGGGTCCACTTTGTGCATAAACACATCTTTACAGGAAGACGTATGCTGGGCGGCATTTCGAGTCTTCGACTTGGATGGCAACGGCCGGATCTCCGCCCAGGATTTGGCGCATGTGCTGCTGAATACCGATGTACAAACGGTGTTTCCATCACCCGCCTCACTTTCCCATGGAATTACACAAGCCATACCTGCAATGGATGCCACACAGCAAAGTAGCAGTCCTTATGCGGTAGTAGACAATATGTCGCCTCAACAGCAACAGCAGCAGATGTGGCAAGTCAAAACAATTATCCGTGAGGTGGACAAGAATGGAGACGGAGAGGTCTGTAACTCTGTCCCTCAATCAATCGTGCTTGACCACAGCTGGCTACAAAAGGCTATGAATTGTCTTAGTTGACTCTTTATAAAAGCGGGACTATGGTTAAGACTGCCTCCGCCATATTGTATTTGGTGACACTCGTTCACGCATCTAGATGCCGCATCCTTCAAGCGGCAGGAGAGGAACAAGTGTAGTTAAGAACTTATCATAGAGTGTCCATTTGACTATATTCTGAGTAGTGACAGGTAGTGCACATACATAAGGAGTAAAGAGGAGAATTCTTCCTACGCTGCAGATCGACTTCGACGAATTCATGGATATGATGAGGAAAAGTACCATGTAAGTCTTTCAACTGCGGCTGCTAGTCATATATCCCCGCCATCCCGCAACCTTCTACTGCTTGTAGGATGACAAGATGAATATGAGGCACTCCTTGACATGCCGACTTGGCTCCGGGGGGCTCTGCAGATCATCTAAGCACCACTCCACAGCGAGCGCCATTTGCAATCCACCGTGATGCGTAGTTGTTTAGCGCCCCAGCTTGCCACCTCAGTGCTTCCGTGCTGACCGTTGCGCTTTTGTGTGCTGCAGATGCACTGGCACTCGCATGAGTGTCTCATAGGAGGATTGGGGGCCTCGAATCAGACGTTACAATTGGTACTCGCAAGCAAATGCGCCCCGGCAAATGATATAATTTCTCATGAGCGATGAGATCACGGCATCCGAAATATTAACATATGTTTTGCCATGTTTCACAGGTAGTGAATGTGTGATACACAGCTGATCTTGGGGTGGAATCCTCCTAGGAGGGTAATCATGCGAACACATCCCTTGGCCCTGCGTGGCTGGTGCAGGCTTGCCGTATACGAGGATTGGGATATAACTAATCCTCGATGGCGGCAGGTGAGTATGGCTTCGTTAACGAAGAACTAATCTGTTGTGCTCTCTTAGATTAGGTAACTGTTTTCTTTGCGAAGATCGAAGAGGGCTTTTCAATAGACTGGGAAGCAAATATGAGCTGCAGGGGCCCTGCATATAACTTTATCTTGCATAGATGCAAGGTATCTGAACCTGCTCGTCAGCACATGCTAACGTGATTAATGAGCAGACGACCTTTCTAGTCTATATTCACCGTCAAGATGCTTGCATCAAGGGCCATGGCTCAACGTTAAGAGCTCCTAATAAGCATGTAAGGCCCGTGGATAACACTAAATTCATTGTGAGAATAAACGACCAGTTTTTATAGTCCTTAAAGCTACAAGAAGAATGGCAGCCAAGACCTGTCGATTTGAGACATAGCAGTCGAACTCTATGTGGTAATATCCATTCATACACGCTCAGCAAGATATGAATTGATGCATAGAAGTGAAGAGTTCTAGACAAGCACAGCACTTCGTGCAAAGAAGGCCCCTCCATGATGAATACACGATTTTTTAACATACACTATTTCATTGTTCCTGTCGTGGATTCCATCATCTCCTCATGCTCAGCGGTGACAGCGTCTGATACATTTGCCACCTGCCCCCTCTACTAGGATGAGATTTCGGTGGGGTGCCTTGCCTGTCGAAATAGTTTCAGAGATCACTAATTTCCTGAATGTTAACTTGGGCCAAAAACGTATGCAATTAGAGAGTGGCTAATATATGCTTTGAAGTGGGTTTTGGAGAACCTGTGCCCGGGGTCTGCTCTGAGTGCCGGTGTGCCATGCGCAATACAAAGAGATTCATCATCGAGCGCAAGGGCCCACAAGCTGTGCTCCAAGTGACCTGTTCATTATTGGACATGGCAATGAACCACCAACTTTGGAGGAGCTTAAGCCTAAATAAGCGGGAGGCGCCTGCAATACATCGAATGTGCAAAAAATTGGCGTTTGTTAGGGGAATGCTACACAGTTCTGGTAGCAAGGCATTCCCTGGAAGTCAAAAATTCTCAGATTATTGAAGTATCTCACATCGCCAAAGAAGGCAAAAACCAAGCTCATCATGAGCGATAATTTTTAGAATACATTGATATCCATATCTCACTCGACTGTCCCTTTGTGGGGAAAGATCAAGCAATACAGTTTTCGCTGCAGCACCACGCAGTCACACGAGTAGCATACTCTGCTGCTAGTTCCTCTGTTTATGCTGGGCCATATGTTTAATAAGGCTGGCTTACAAGGACATTGTCGTTGGACAACAAAGCATTCAGGACTTTGCGCCGGTCAAAAGCCAAGAACTCCTCAACGGAAAGGTGCTCGAACTCGCCTATAACACACCGTTCTTCTTATATATACATGCCTAATGTAGCCAGCCGGTCCTTGCAGCCAGTCTCTAAATTGCGTGCAGCCCAAATTGGTGAAGGAAAGAAATGGTTGGCAGACGACCATCTTTTTTGAGGACGTAGACTGGGCGGTATGCGCCTAACCTAATGACGCGGTGGGGATCCCCTTAAGTTTTCTTTCTTTCTTGACATCGTTAATGCATTCCACGAGAAAACGTTCCAAGTGTTGGCGACGGCCAAGAGCCTTAGATGCCTCAACAAGACTGGACCTTTGAACAGGAATACAGCGTCGCTAATGAGCGCTTACTCACGGCTTCATTGTTCTGTAGATCATGCGTTCGGGAGAATTTTCTAGATGGATGCTCCAGTACTGGAGCTATCAGATGTTTACAACGAGTGCTGGAATCGAAGTGAGGGATTAGTGCATAAGTTTGGCAAACCCTCTTCTTGAGTTCCGTCTAGCGTCGTTCTGAAGCCGGTGAATTGTGGCGGTTAGATTAGCTATTTGTCGTTTGAGGCTGTCCACAGTATCATGCAGTGTCTTTGAATGCTCGGAGCGTAAGCATGTAGACAGCTCCTCCCCCTGGTTCTGATTGCAATGTACTGAAAGTCCATGCACTTTAGGGCATGTTACAGCGGGCGTCGTTAGGCGAGCAAGCTCTCGGGACACCAAGCTCGCCTTGGATAAATTGCACGCGACACTCAATACACTAAACTGGGATATTGAGCCTAGCCTTGCCCCCACTGGTGGCGCGAATTCACTCAGCATGCATCTGTAATTTGAGAGGTCAGGAGACATGTTCTTTGCTTCTTTACCTGCATTCGCTTGGCAGACATGTTGTGATCATTAAGCTCTGCCCTTCTCAGTTTCCTCCTTGTTTCCTTCAATTCCTTCTCTAGGAAATCGCGGTCTTCTCTTAAGGCTGCTGTTCGTGCTTGCCAACCGATGAGGTCACCTTTCAGCCTCTTGCAAATCTATAAAATCCAATATACACTTGAGCGGACACTTTCTTTGGTTAAAGCCTTAGTCAGTAAGTTCCAGAGCCTTGCGAAAGCCCTGAATAGTGATTTTAGTAACATGGTGGAGTTTCCTTAAAGCCCATGTAAATACCTGATCCAGTCTTACAGATTCTTCCACAAACCACTGTAATTCTTGCTGCAGTGTTTTGATCTTCAGATCTCTTGTCATCAGATTTTTTTGAGCGTTGGCGCACTCCTGGAGCTTTTCTATATGACGTTGTACGTTTAATGCATGCGATCGAAATGCAGAAAAAAAGTCATCTTCGTGTTGAGATAACAATATATTGACTCTCCTTTCTATGTCTTTTGTTACAGTAGACAGAAGAGACATGGCCTCTGGAAGGCCCCGTTTTTGTTGAATGTCTAGTAATGTTGTTTTCCTAATAGCATTTTGGAAGTGGTCCGGCGCCTCTTTGTCAGCCATATTAGCAGCCTCATCGATGCTCGTGGATTCAAAGGTCTGTTGAGGGTGCTCGTACCCAGCAGCATTCAGGTGAGCGAATTGGGATATGTTTTGTGAACTCGACGAATGATTACAAGTTTCCATGGTAATCTGAGTGTTGTCAGCAGTATAAGTGTCGGTGGTCCTTGTCAGCATAGTAGTATAAAGGGTAGTGGTATAAGTATTCGCAGTAGTAATAGTGGTAGTAAGCGTGCTGGCAGGGTGTGGAGGTCCTTCACTGGCCAACGTCACAAGCACAAGTACTATGCTTTTACTTGGCATAGACGATACGTAAATGAACATCAATCGCCATGCTGCATTAAAAGCTGCAAAAGCTCTGACACCCCATATTCCCGGTCTGACAAGCCTTTTCCTTTGACGAATACGATCCTACCTCTTTTTAATTTTGTGCTTCTATTACTCTACTTGACCACCGTGTCCTTGTGTGGGTCGTATGCAACCTAGATATCTAGGCTGTACTCTGTGCTGGGTATAGCGGTTAGCTCGAGTGACCCAACCTGCTGTGCCTGAGGTATTAGGAACAGCGAAATATTCGGCTTCCTCTTAAAAGGAAACATTACAACTCTAACTTAGTACTATTTTGGAAATTTCTAGTCGTTTAAAAAGAAGCTTCCGAGCGTCCCGGTTTCTTGCTTATTCAGTGCATGCTTCAATCGGTGGGCATGGAGCAAAACGTGAAACGTGTTCTTGAAAAGAAGGTTCACAACAACACGTGCAGATAGAGAGTGATTTGAACCTAAACCAGGCCTATTTATTTTGGTGTATAGATGCAAATGAATGGTTCACCACTGCCTTACTTTTGTTGGGTTGCTCCATGCATTGAGTGCCGACACGAAGACAGTAAGCCGTTTCCCAGCTGTAATTCATGACTCGTTGTATAAATCTTCCAAAAAGATCATGTGAGTAGCTCTTTCGCCACAAATCTGAGCATATCAGTCTATCTAACGCAGAGAAAACTGCTCGTAATCAAATAATACAATTTCTAGCGGGTCCCACTGAATAAGTGACTACCTACCTCTATTATTTGGTAGGGCTAAAGCGCTGTTGTCCTCAATGTATCGTTCCTATGCTTCAGTGCATGCTTTGCTTCAAACGATAAGAATTTGTGGAACGAGTTACTTGATACAAAGGCCAAGATCAAGAGGGGAGAATGTGCGACCAAGAATTTTTAGAGATATCTTCAACCTTTCAGTGGGCTATCAGTCGATCTTTTGTCTTCGCAATGAACAAAAGAGAGCACATAGGCTGAAGTGATATTGCAACTGGGGAACTAGGGCTTTGCTAGGTTTGGTTTCTTTAAAGCAGCCTTTGGTGTAGATGCCAGCAGCAGGGCAAGCCAGAGGGATGGGTGGCTTGACCTGGCTGGCGAAACTAGAGGTGGGGAGTGTACACTCACTAGACACGAATTTTATTATATATGGATGCTATAAAAGGCGAAGAAAGCAAAGCTGCGCCACTCATATCCGTTTTGAGCACAAATATTTGCGCCGCAGCTTCTGCTCTCCCATTATCCAAAAATCCACAGCACGAATTCCATATCAAGAAGAAACCTTGCACAGCATCACTACGTAGAGCTTACAGCTGGACTTCACTATGAATGACTCTACACGCTTATTTTGTGTGTGCTACAGTCTATATGGGGGTCAACGTGGATCTGTGTACTCCAGGGTACAAAATGGATTTGGAAGAGCTTAAACACGATCCAGAATATAATGTAGTGCCGCAGCCTCTTGTAATTTTCGGTTAGCGAAATTTCTCTACAGGCAATAAATAAGTGATCTTGCTCAGATGATTGGGAACCTTTGCAAGTTGGGCAGCTTACGACTGAATTTTGGACCATCTTGAGAAAGTCTGACGATGAAAGTTCTGATGAGCTGGCCCTTGGCATGTGCATCTTTGCTATATCATTGAATCCCAGCAATGCTGTTCTGTGGTCTCCGTTCATGGCTACAGTGCATTTCACTGTGCCAGGTATCATTCTTTGGTTTGCAGCAAGAGGGTTCACTAGTTCCCATCTTGGTCCGCAGGTGCTGTGGAGTTGTCTAGATGAGATAGCAGAGAGTGTGACGCTACATCTAAAATTTTTGGAGAGAAACACGTAGCTCTCGAAAAACACGAAGCTTGATAAAATGTTATTGCCCTTCTGAAAGAGCTTTCTTATTAATGCGCCTGCTCCTCATAGCTTCGGCATGAGGGGAAAGGAACAGCTGTAATGCGCTCTACTGCGCCTTCTAGACTCCCCTAGCAATAAAGGCCTGCTGCATGTGACATACAGCCAGTACGCACACAACATTGATTGTAGCGGGCCAAGCTTCATTTTGGCACTTTGTAGTACACGTTGTTCATCAAGCAACTAATTGATTGTATACTTGGAAGTTTGTATTTCTTATTTATCTGCAGACAAGCTTTCCCGTGATGCCGAATGATGTACTATAATGTTCGTGTTCCGAAAGACGCTATCTGAGACTAGCTGGAAATGCTTAGAATGCATACAGAGAGCACCGAAGCACACGCTACGCCCTGGCTCCCCTCATTTCGTCGTGGCAACACTCTGAGGGGCGAGGGTAGAGAAGGGCGAAATTGCTTCTTAAAGCTCAGCAACCTTCTTCCAAGTTTGTGTGCTTGTTGAAATCAACTGAATTGTACACATGGTAGCACGTCGCCCTCTTATCAATCTGCTGTGGATGCAGCAATATTTCAGCTGTCAACACAAAATTTGCATGATTTTGATGTCATTTGGTGATTCACTAAACTGATTTTATTCAGCAACATTTTGGGGAACATCATATGCTATGGAAGTTGATGGCGGCACAACTCCTGCTAGTGCACACGTGCCGGCGGGCAAACTAATTTAAACCCAGTTGCTTCACAGCCG
>NW_020312309.1:0-14080 GCF_002999335.1 Cyclospora cayetanensis | reverse complement strand
ACAAGTATACAGTTTATCGGGCTCAGCAATGCCGTTGCGAGCCTCTTCATTGCTACTGCTAGATTTTGCTTCGAACTTTCGCTCCCCGGCCTACGCTTCCCTGAGGTCCGTAGAGAAATTTCGGGTTCTAGTTGGGTTTGCGTTGTGCTTTTCTTTTGAGAGAAGGTATATAGTCTTACCTTAGATTCGGTGCCGCCTGCGGTGCAAGGATAATCCCCTACCATGAATGACAACTGAAGAGACGGAAACTACCTAATAGCAGATACCCGCAGTCGCCTAACAGCTCAAAGGTTTCCCCGGGTTGTCAACTTTGACGTAGCTGAGCAACCGTAGGTAAGCTTGGAGCATCATGGAACACCGAGTGTGCGGCCGTGCAGTGGGAAACTCCCCGTGAATCTCTTGGGTGGCAATGACTCAACTATGGATTCCACAAGGGATCTGGTGTTTTCGAATCTGCCAGCGACGCCTACAGGTGGTGTGCTCAAAAGACGACTGAGAAAGGGCTTATTTTCCGCAAAAAATTGTCTTGCCCTTTATGGCTTCCAATAAGTGCTTTCGCTGCTTCCCCGCCGAGAGTGTTCAGCTGTCCTGTATCGCACCTTTTTTCGACCTAGCAATGCAGGACTCACCATCACTACGGTCTGCATTTAGTAGCGCGCGCCGTTGCATCGTTTCAGGCCAAATTGTCTAAGACACGTCATGGGCTTGATCCTGGTGAATTGCTACCGTTTATTTTCTGAACGAACAATCACCCCTAATTATAACATGTACAGTTTCATTGACACAGAAACTCCCTATCATAAATTTAGTGGGTGCCACAGCTTTGTCTTGCGCTAGCCTTAATTCTGCAATTAGATGGACCCCTCAGCGACGTTACAGAGCACAGAGTTACTCTGGCTGTTTCACCAGCCTGCTACGTTGACAAAGCCCAAACGGTGCACCTCCTTTGACGCTTGAGTACATGGTTGCATACTCGCAGGATTTATGGCCACAAAGGTATATAAAAGCCAAGGAAGGCATGCTGATGCCCCAAAACCCTTGGTTGATGTACCTTGTGTTCCCCAAGAGCTATGCCACTATTCCCGGAATTTCGCGTGTCTTCAAACAATATGCATATTACGGTCCTGTATTGGCATTTTTTAGCCACAGCACTCTTCATGCAAAGTAAAGTGTGAGCCAGAAGCATTCTGTCAAAACAGCAGTCACGCACGCCACCACCCGACGCATATCTGACAGGATGCAGACAAGGCACCACCAGGAATCTCATCGTGCCATCCTCTACACTCAGGTTGCATGAACTCAAACGGACCAATTAATAGCACCGAGACGAATCAAAGTTTATTAGATACACAAAAATGAAAGCCCGAAACAACCGCTTATGTTAGTTGCCCCCCTTTGTAGACACATTGTCAACCAGTGCTTCCTGCGCATGCAAAAAGCTTGAAAGCTCCACCAGAGGGTGCCCACAGAGCCAAAAAGCATACAACAGGAAGCACGACAGCAGAGAACGCCGTGGTGCGTTAATTTGTATCCCTTTACGTGGTACCTGGAGGGCTCACAAAACAGTGAAAAAGGACTTCGACACCTTCACTCCTTGCCATGGTAAAAACGTTCGCGCAAAGCTGCTACGATTCCCGCTTACGGATGGCTCTCCTTTGTGTAAGCAGAAACAACTTGCTGGTATACATGTAAGTTTGTGTGCAAGTATGTATATGTTTGTGTTTGTGTGTGTGTGTGTGTATATGTATGTAAGTACGCATGAATATCTTTCTGCTGCTCACACTCTTTGGTGCATATTGGGGTGCGGTAGTCCAAGGCCCGCTTTGTCTTGCAGACAAACGAGCGCATGCGAGAGCCGATTAGCCCAATGCAATCGTTGCCGCTCACCTAGAACAGAAAGAATCACCGTATTTCCCCGCAACGTCTATCTCATGTAAGTTTAAATGCCTCGCATTTGCTGATTTCCTGGTCTCCGCCCACACTAATGCCGTTAAGTCGCATCTGTTTACATATATTCTGTTGTCGGCAAAGACAGATATTTTGTCATCTTTCTCTTGCATATTTCATAGCTTCCTTTGTCCTGTTCTGGCGGCCATACACTTACCAAGCATAAGACAAAACCCTTGCACACTTTTTCCCCCTTTTGATGGGACTCTCTCAGGAACAAAGAATCGCTTAGAGCGCATTAGCGGCACTACATAGAACTGAGTTGCAAAACTTGCCATTTACATAGTGCGTACGGCGCCACATTGCTGCAACATAGAGATTGCCGCACCAAACGCACCATACGCGCAGATTGCTGTTCCTTGATTCCCTTATCGAAAATTTTGCGGGTGCGTAGCCATTTGAGAGGTAGCTCTTGCATTCGGAACTAGGACTGAGGATTTGCGGGGCGGGCGTGAGCATGTGGATCCCAAAGCGCTAGAAGCCTTAAACTTAACAGAGGGACGTGCAAACTACACGAAGGCCAATACAGGTTTGGGATGATTTTACAGGCTCTTACGGGGTAGGCCTATGGTTTAGGGCCCCTTGCGAGCGGTGGTAGCCAATGCATATGTGTAGATGTGACATTGGAAGAGACACTTAGCTGATGTGCTGAAGTAGAGACACTAAATAAGCTTGTACCCCGCACCAAATATAGCGGATAGAAACTTTTGTGTTTCAAGGGATGCGCTTTGCTCACATGCCTTTGACAAATGTAGTTTCATACATTTTAGCGAGCTACGCTACGCTTCAGTATTCTCTACTCTGCTTCTTAAATTCGATCGCGAGGTAGAGGAGACATGAGCGCTGGGTAAGGCTGTTCATAATCTTATTCGCTGCATAATAGAGTGAGTTCAACATGATAGGAGTCAATGGTGTGTGCTCGTGTGCTAGATGCTATGTGCAACTGGTCATCAATTTCCGGCTTGCAGAGAGACAGCTGGGCAGCGCGCAGCCCAGCTGTCTCTCTGCCGTGATGCCGGAACCCTAAGGAGCAAGGACTAAGAAAGAAGAGAGCCCTCTTCAAAGGGTACTTCCTGATTTCTGTGTTTTGTATTGGGTTTAAGGCCAAGTGTCTCCCCACAGAGACCTTCGCTGGGGCTTTAGAGATCCGGCGTACTTGCTTTCGGGGCCAGGTTACTTTGTTGGAGGGAGAACACATCAAGATGGCGTGCATTCAGGTGCTTGTCGTGGTGCTTCACCTAAAACTGCCCTTATTAAGGCAGTAGCTCCTTGGCCGCATCATGGCAATCCGTCAATTCGGCCTTTTAACGGTAAAGGACGCAGCACTGGCTTACACGACTTGCTGCGCCTACCAGGAAAAGTCTGCGACTCCTTCAGGCTAAACTTTTAAACCGAACCAAGGCACATAATCATGGCGACACCAGAGGTACCCACTTCTTTGGCTGCATCCAAGCAGCACAAGTGCCTGCCGTTCCGTTCTGCAGCAGTAGTGAATGGATTGCAGGCTGAAGAACCGAAGTAGAGTTAATGTACAGGCGAAATCCATCACACTAACCTCCTTGGGTGCGCATATTGACTCTATCATAGATTCTACAGTGAAAGTGGGAGTGCATCACACTATTAGAACGTGAATTGTGAGCTAGTAGCCCACAGTTGGTGACCTTGCACCATATGTGGTCGCTTGCCCTGACCAAAAACGGTTATTGATGGATGCATGTATGTGTGCATAGCTTATGGACTGTAAAACCTACTGCTACTGATGTAAGTGCTACGGTGCGGTGCTTATAATTTTTGCCACCGTGGGCTCGCACAGATATAACACGGTCGTGGCGTACTAGCTCTCCCGCTGCGCGCCTCTCAGGCTTTCTCATCCACATGTATATACTATTGGCGCCGCTTTCCACTTTGTATGGGGCACTGTTGCCGCTACAGCATGCTCCAGTTCTTGCAGTAACGCCAGCACAAGACTATCAAGCCAACACCACGAGCCTACTACTATTTCGTTTCATATGTATCAAGTCAAAGGAAGCCCGTTTTTGCAACTTCTCGCAGAGGGCCCCTGTTGGCACATTTTGTTGCCTACCTTTGAGTGGACGAATTAAAACTCTCCAAGAAGGCACCGCTATGCCACCTTCTACCAAAAGCTTTCGGCTGAAATTCTAGATGACAGATTCCGCTTCTCTGTACGAGGAGAGCTGTGGGATTCCTGGTGCCATCCTTCTCCAACAGTATTTGGTCTGCTCCGCCAAAAGTGTATCTGTTCAGCCTGTAGAATAACGGAGGCAGTTTTGCTGCTGGAAGGCTACTATGTAGATTTCGCGCTTTCACCTCTTTGAATCTATTACGTTGAAGGAACCTTTACGGACTGCTGGAGTCTACCAGGTGCTATCCAGGCTCGATGTAAGTGGTAGCCCTCACGTAAAAGAAGCAGCGGCACCGAAAATCCTAGGCTTTGAACCATGAATTCGTGCACAGCCTGTCATGTATGAAGCAGCTAATTGAGGCATTCACCATCTACCCAATGTGAACATTGAATCTCCGATCATTTCTTCCATGAGCAACTGCATGATCCCTTGAAACAAGCACAAGTTCCTCAGATGGCAGCAGTACTACAGAGATGCCACGCATTTCAGCTTCAATGCACTACGCTTGCGTACGCACCGATGTAGATTGACGGAGACTAGTGTCACAAGCGTTCAACTAGCACAACTTATGAGCAATGATGAAACTCTTTTTTGTGTATACGCATGTTCATGTTTGCATATTATTCCATTTGGGACTTAACTACTAATTACTTAACATATCCGGATTACTTAAAGAGAAAAGAAAAAGCCACGTGCATAAGCTGTTTGCGCATCCAGCCATCTCCGTGAACAAGATTTTCACTCGGCTGGGGTGCATGTGTGCCACGAAAAGGAGGAATGGACTAAGATTCCTCAAAGGGACAAGGTAAGAACTGTATCCTTGATACTCACCGTAGACAACTACTATTGATCATTCAAAGGACGAATCTGAAGAATCAAGAACCCCCTTCGAAAATCTAGGCAGGTCGAACACGTAACCTTAAAAGCAAAATAAACACATCTGTGGGTCCCCATGAACAAAATTCATCCCTGTGTTCTTTATCCGAGAGGTTCAGAGACTTCATCAAGATGGTCATATAAAGGACCTCTGATCTGCATGCAGTAGCAGGGATAACCATGCCAGCAATACAAACAACAAAGATATAACCAAATGCAGCATCATCAGTAGGGAACGCAGTTTTCAGCGGTTGGTGCTGAGTCCTATCAGGTCTCAATGGAGGCCGTCAGGGCACGACTTCCCTCCGGTTGCCCTGAAGGGATCATTTGTACTGCTAAATCCGCTGAAAGACCCTTCAGTTTGTGCCTGTGCACTTCAACAGCCTGTTCAATTCGACTTTTGACTGCCTTTTCCCCCTCCTCCTGTGCCTCCTCCCCCCATATATTATACAGGGAAACGACAAGGCGGTCTAGTAGTGGTCCCTGTTCTTCCGTGGCCTCATCGAATGCCTTTAGGAGGTTTTGGTAGTTATCGTACTTGGGGAGGGCCTTTGCAATATCTGAGTTATTCAGAAGGGTGGCGAGGGCACCCGCTGCTGCCTGCTGCGCCCGCGGGTTGTTTGTCTCCAAACAGAAAGCCAGAAGTAGTCTGAGGTCTTGTACATCTGCTTTACCTGCAGTCTTGCCTCCCAAAAAGTCCTGCACTTTGCTGCTGCCAGCCAAGTTGCACCACCCTTCAAGCGCTGCAGCCCGAAGCAAATCGTTCTCGCTAAAGAGGAGGTTCCCTAAGAGCCTCCAGGCGTCCCCTGAGAATGCTCTCTGCCTTAGTTCTTCGTTTACAGACGTAAGGTTGGTGATTGCGAGGGCCCCTTCGTACTGCAGAAGCTCATAGCTGTCCGAGAGCAGTGGTAACACAACCGGAACGAGATCTAGAGCATCATGGTAGCTAAAGAGGGCGGGGTTTACAGATATACATAGCTGAGCAGCTGCCTGCTGAAGATCTCTCTTATCTTCAGGGTAGGTCTTGAGAGCCCCAATCGCCGTTAGAAGAGCCCTTAGTGCCCCTTCTTTGACAAGTAGACCTCTGTTCTTCTCATTCTTTGCAAGGAGGAAGAAAGAGCTGCCCGCGGCTAACAATACATTGGGAGAGGGCAAGGGTTTCGCCGTACAAGCCCTTACCAGAAGCTTGCATGCGCCCCGCTCTAGCAACACCTGCCGGAGTGAGCACACGCTTGCTTCATCCCCAAGATCTATTTGCCCATTTGGAACAGGCTTTGCCTCCGCAGGAAGCTGGTCGTAGAATGCCTCCAGCTCTTCTAGCTGCGATTCATCTAAGTCCACGCCACCGTGCAAACCTCTTTGCTTCCGACATCTGTCTTTATCGGCACTAGACTTCATCAGATTGCACAGGCCACCACATAAAAGATACCGAGGCAAACTTCCACTGTTGCTGCAGAATTGAGCACCTACATCCAGCACCGCCCGTAGAAGGTCCTTTGAGCCGGTCGGAAAATTTGCGAGCTCCACAAGCTTGGACTTGAACTCTGCATGTAAACTCAGGAAGAAGAACAGCTCTAAAACACATCGGGCGAGGTCGTCATCCATTCCCTTCTTGTTTTTCCCCGGTTGCTGCTGCCGCTGTAGAAGCTGCTGCAGGAGCTCCTCTAGGAGGATGAAAAGGTTGACCCGCTCCAATACCTCTTCTTTAACGACTTTGCTGTGCACACAAACTCTCGCGAGGGCGACACCCAACTTCGCTCTGAGGGCCTCAGGGCGTGTCTCGTCCCGCAATAACTTGAGGATCGCATCAACCCCACTGTCGTCCAGTAGCTTCTGTCGGAGCTCCAAGAAATCAAGACATTGCAGTATCAAAGCAGTGGCCGCCTGCTGCTGCTGATGCTGTTGCCGCGTTCCCGAAAGACCTGCTGCTGCTGCTGCTTCACCCGTTGCAGCAGACAGAATATATGGTAATAGGGAACCTTGCAAGATGAAGTCTCTTGCTGTCTCTCTATCTGCAGTCATGAGGAACAGCAGGGCCTTAAGACCCACGTAAGTCTCCGCCTGTTTATTTGGATCTTTGCTATGGCAACAGGACAGGAACGGGGACAGGAGCTGGTCGGCGAGCCGCTGCATGTCTACTCCATCTGCCTCGGCTCTTTCTTTGTCTCCCAAAAGCCTCAAGAGAGTCACCACAGTGAGCTCGATATTTCTTTCCATAGCTTCTAGTTCCACTGCCTGCCCGCCACATTCCGCCTTGTCCACAGCAGCAGAGAGCAGTGCCAGTGCTGCTTCCAGACATCTCTCTACCCCGTGCCTTAAGGCAAGGGCCTTGGCCTTCAGGCCTAGGCGCCGCCGGGCGTCAGCAGCACCTGAAAGTGCCTGCAGAGCAGCTAGCTGTACAGTAGAGGCCTCTGCACAATCAAGAGCTGAAGAAACTGCTTCTAGGAAAGAAGCGTCATGCTCGAACGACTCAGATTCGCTCTGTTTCGAATGTCCAAAAACCCGCAGTAAGAATGCAGCGCTCAGCCCACGCCAACGGCGGGGGTCAATTCCTTTGTTGTTGCTACTGCCAATGGTGCCATCGGCTGCAAATACAGAGGCAAAATTGTCTGCTGGAGGATCGAGGAGGCCTTGTCTCTGCAACCTTCTGAAGGTGAAAAGAAGCTCCTCTGAAGTCCAGATTCTCCGGAGAGCGGTCCGGCATGCCTTAATGTGTGGAGGAATGCACAGCGGTTCGTTAACCTTAAATAGTACCTTCTCCTCTGAGGATGCACTGCTGGTGCACCCGTCGGTAGTGGGCATACCTAACGGACTGTACTGCACCAAGGAAGACAGCAATTCCCACCCTGCTGCTTCGACGACAGCAGGAACAGGAGCATTAGAGACAACAGGCGTGGTGCCAGCAGGAACTTGCGCAAAATCAGCAGCAGATGCTGCATTTGCTGCTACATTTTGCTGCTTTAGGAAGACGGCAAGCCGCTGCAGCAGCCCCTCCTTGGCGAGGGTCTCGTGCAGGGACTCTCTTTCTTGAGCCAATCTTCCGAGATCCCTAAACGCCTTAACTCGTTTCTTCTCCGCTGCTGTTGCATCCACTGCGGTGTCTAACAGGGTAGAGGGCATTCGGCTTTCCACATGTTGCTGCTGTTCCTGCAGTGCTGCCTCATTAAGTTTCATGAGCAGCCTCGCACCTTCTGCATTCTTCGGATCGATCCGCAACAACCGTCTTGCGGCAGAAGCGGAGGCCCCCAGATCTCCCAACTGCAGTAGAGCGAGGGCCTGTCTGTAAAGAGCTTTGCTATAGTCCGGTCGGATCTCGAGCGCGGCTCGACTGTCTGCCTCAGCCCCACGCAGGTCTTGCTGCTTCAGACGACACATCGAACGATTGCAGTATGCAGCAGCCAGAACGCTCTTCACAGGTTCGCAGTACGGGGTGGCCTCAGAAGGGAATTCTGAAGAGGCCTCACTTCCTAATTTCTCAGCTTGCTTGCATGCATCTATGCACCTGGAATAGGCCGCTGCAGCGGCAGAGAAGTCTCCATCCTTAAAGAGGCGGTTGCCTTCCGCTTTGAGACCTTGAATTTCAGAGGATGAGACGGTGGGTGTTGCTGCAGCAGCAGCATCAGCATCGCCAAGCGGGCGGAGGGATGCCATGTTGCAGATGAGTGCCCGATAGTGTGGATGCTACTTGCTGCGCTGATTGGTCTGAGTTTGACTTCCAGCTGGTCTGTGTATGCGCCTTAGTGATGATGTTTGTATTACATGAAATGCCACCGAACTGGTCCGCAGGCAAAATACGCTGAGATGCACTCAACTTCAGGGATCTTCGCATCACCAAGGCTCCATGATGAGACTGGCAGCAGCCTCGATTTTCCGCCTTAGTAAAAAATAACTAAGAGAAGGAGCGCAGGCCTCTTTCTAGGGGTTGAATTGTCGACAGGCAATTTGAGTCGAAGGCAATCAAATAACCAATAATGCCATACCACCAACCAAAACCATCTAAAGATTCAACAAAAAAAAGTTCGAGAATGGGAATAAAGGGTACATGTCTCCTTTTATATTTGTCGTCAAGGTGAGAGCAATCCGATATTCAGTGCAATGGCAGCCAACGTGGAAAAGGCCAGCGGAAAACCTCGATGGAGCGGGCTGCGGCAAAGTATATGAAAATTCCTTCTTTTTTCCAAGTGCTCTCTTGTAATGAGTCTTTAATGCTTAAAAATTCGAATGCAGCCAGCTTTTTTATTTAGTTGGCGGAACACTCTCTCACATGCAAGGGAGCAAACTCGACTGCTCTGCGTGCATGTTTTCGGTTTCTGCAATTGCCCCCAATTAAAATGTGTACTGTATCGAATCCCCCAACGATCTCATTCCGAGACATCGCAATCACGGGCTTTGTGACGGCAATCGTAGGATTTCGCTGGCCAAATTAAGTACGTGTGTAGTGCAGCTGCTACGTAGGCCTTCTTCTGTCCCCGTAAGGAGATACTTGGCCCCCAACCCCGTACAAACGTGATAGGATACCATTGAATGCTATCCCGAAGAGGTCTCTTACTCCCATGCCCCTACTTCGCATAGCTTTGATGTGAGGTGTCAGGGACAGCGGGGTTCCGCATGGCTGCACCTACTACGCACTCTGGGAGTTCACAGCTAGTTGCATTGCACATAGCATCCAGTGCACACGCACACAGCGTGCCTAAATATATCGACCCAAAATAACTCCGAAACGAACAAGCTAGAAAACAGGCCAATCAATTTGCGAACTGTTTCCGTACTCTAGGTGTAAATATGCCTAGTGAAGTAGGAAGTGCGTAAGTGCAGCGTAGTCTGCTACATCTTCCACGCACAATATGAAAGCCCACGCCCTCGTATTCGGTAAATGTACAACCAGACTAAGTCCATTCATGACTAGAGGAAAGTTCCTGCCACTTCGCGACTCCCCTTCCACGCAGAAAAGCAATAACAGTGCTAATAACAAACGCTAAGCGGACATCAACCATTAAAGTAGAATCGACGGAAGAAAAGTCACACCTCCAGCTAGGAACAAACAAGAGACCAAACCAACACGACTTTGGCAACGCCTTTGTTAAAAGCTGTCGGATCACAAGATTGTCAGCCTCCAGCTATGAGACAACAGACGACAAGCAAAACGTGTAGGGTGAATCAAAAAAGACAATTGTTCATCAGTGCCTCCACGCCTGATAGAGCAGTCCTTGCAGGCAAGTACAGCTGATTTATGCAGCGTAGTCAATTGCAAAGCCGCACAAGAGGCCAAAGGACTAATGTAGGGACAATACACCGGAGACTGCCTGTAAATGTAGTTGAGTTCCGAGGGCACCTTGAAGATAACAACTGGTCACATTTCATGCAGTGCGCATACGGAAAGCTAACCATGTCGGGCAGAGCATGCCTTATGGAAAGACAGCTACAAAGAAGAGCACCGCGTAGGGCGCGTGGAGCTGTTAACCAAGCAGAGCCGCAAGACCTTTTCACATGCAGCGACAATCGTGACTGCTTCTTCAGACGCAACTGAGGCTAGTAGTGCTTACCCCAATTTCCTAGAAATTTCCGTGTACTGTGGCCACGGCACTCGATTATCTTAGGATACAGCAATTCCACGGTTCCTTGTAGAACCTCCGTCTTTACTCTGGCCATTTTCCTGCGCGGCGGGAGTGTGTGAATAATGGCCAAGAAAAAGAAAATCCCCTAGAGAGCCAATATTTATACCCCATGGAGACCTTCCAAAATCAAGATTCCGACGGGTTACGAACAAGCGCTATTTTGTAGAACGATGGCAAGTGGTCGTAGCCATCTGGCCGCAAGCCTCTTAGTCTGGTCTCCTTCGTGCGCACTTCGGAGAACCTGTAGTCCATCACAACCAAGTGTCTTTGCTTAAAAGGCACAGCGTATCGCCACCTGTCAGAATGCCGTGCTTGCCTCAGTTTGGAATTGCGCGTACATTTGCGTGCACTAGCTAGTGGTTCTCCATATCCGTCCACTCCGAAGTATGGCCGTTGACTCCGAGCCATGAGCTTCAGACTTAGTTAGGAGAGGGAAGCCTCATTGTAGACCAGCAATGCAGAAGAGAAGCGAAAATACAAGCATATTGTTGTTTTACAAATCCACTGAGCATAAGGAAACACATCGTCAGGATATTGGATTTGTGTAATCAGCGAGCTTGAAATACTGCGGAAGCAGGTGGTAGGTTCGCTGGGTGTGTCCATCTGCCTCATGATGGTTACCAGTGACCATGCTGTGGTCAGTGCTTAGGTTGGTCAAAAAGGCACGTCAGTACACAATAACAAATATCAGATCCCTACCGTCACTATCCTCCCGAAGAATCACTGCAGGCTTCAGAAATGACGCAAGAGTACGCGAATGACTTCCTGTGCAATGACAGAGCGGCAATAACGAGTGAAGCAGGCAAGGTTTCGGAGTGTGTTGACATTGATGCAGATTCTATCGTGGCGCTTGATCTCCGGCAGTGATACAGTATAATCGGTATCTGAGCAGTTTAGATCCATCCAGAAGGCGGAGGGCTTTGCGAAGGGCAGGTCTTTGAAAAACTCGTGGGGCTTCAGCTGCTGACACATGCTTGACATGACAGCGCAAACTGTTCCGCTGCAAGACGCGACCTTTTCTACTGCAGACCCAGGCCAATACAAAAGCCATAAGAGCTTTCCCACTGTCCTGTACATTCCACCGTGATCCCCCCAAATTCTCTTCTATGCTTTCTGCAACAAGGCACCGCGAATTGAAGTCGGGATGCACGAACGACGGACTCCCCTCTTCGTATCGAACAATATTAGGCCTCCTGCACCATGTTTGTGGCTCACCCGTGTGCCATTCTAGATTTTGGCAATAGTAGCGGATGCAGAAGTGACGAAAGTAGAGGACTCCCGCGATTTCGCTGCCCCATGCATCGTCACAAGGTGCTGCGCTACACAATAGTGAAGCGCGTGTGGGTAGTGAGAGTGCGTCGACGCCCACATTGATGATAGCCTTAAGATGCTTCACTCTAAAGTTGTACTGCAGGAAGCGTCCAAGCCAGGGAAACCTCCTAGGATTATCAAAGGTCTAAAAGCTCCCCATAAAATTTATTAGACTGGGGGTCTGTTTGGACAGTCGAAAAAGCCCCATATACACAGTCTAGGCATTTTTGACGCCCCATTACATTCCGCGTAATTCCCCTACCCCTACTGGATACCGGTTCCGGTGAAGTGATAAGAAAAATAGGCAACAGTTTGGTATTTTTGAGAGCCCGTATCTCATTGAAAGAGAATAGCACTTATCGCTACAACACTAGCAACAGTTGCAGCCGCTCGGAAGAAATGACGCTTGCAGTAGGCCAGCACGAATTCGCGAGAAGCCAGTCTCCTGTTGTGCGTCCAAGCTGGGTCCTTGCTGTGGCATCAGTGTTCTCCGCCCAGCTCCTAAACTGCCTTTTCATAAGTATATCAGTCAAAGAAGCATCGATCTCAGCAAATCCAGGAAGGAAATCTCGGTAATACGAGGTATGCCGACGTTGTTGTGGATGAGTACAAGTAAAGGCCACCGCTTGACTGCTTCAAATTTTGGCGAATCCGGCTGAATTCCTGCGGCCAAAGTGCGGCATCCCAGAAAGATAACTATTCTAAGGAAAAAAGTAACGCCTGAGTGGCTTCGCATCTAACTGTTTGTCCGGCAGCAACTGAAAGCCACGCTCCTAGTGCTGTAGGTGCCTTTGAGCGGTTCGTCTGAAGATTAAGGAGTCTTCTCTCTAGACAGTCATCCAACCCTTCTTGATAGGTTCATCCACATGGCGATAACTTTGCCGTTATGCATCATCTGAAGCCTTGGCTGGACAGGATAATGCACAGGTTTATCGTGGAAGTTTGGTATGCTGCTTGTGCGCCTGTCATGAACGCGAACTGGTACTTGCAAGAAAGCATCTATGCAGTTAAATGCCGATTCCACTACTTCAGCATGCGGCTTTTCAAAGACCCAACCACTTCAGGCCATCTGGAACTTCTAGCTCACAGTAAATCGTTCGGTAGCTTTGAGTTAACGCATATGCGCCACATCCCGTCCTCTCCAGGCACCACCACTGGGTTTTGTCCAAAGGCAGTGGGAGATTCCTACACTCTCCCTATTTTCAACAAATCCACTGCCCCCCGCTAAATCTTTTTCTCCTGCCATGAGGTTGCCAATGCCACGGATTCTAGCTAGGGCAATCCCCGAGGAATAACTGAGCACGGTGCGGTGGACGACCAGCAGGTGCCCAGCCTGCTGGCCGCTCGTCTTCATTTAGCACATCTGAGAACCCTCCTTAATAATTGATCATTCTTGCTGAACCCCAGCTAAACGAAAGACAGAATTTCCTTCACAAAGAACCTGTCGCAGAGCAGCAAGACGGAATACACGTTCAGAGCCCTACACCGCTGCTGAGCAGCCTGCATGAAAACTCTGCCTCACCTTGTTGAGGTACCGAGTTCACCATGGAAGTCACGCACCATGTTGGTAAAATCCAAATGTGATTCAAACTAGCTACTCATCTGCCCTGGCCTTGCCAATCCTTGTGCTCTGCTGCCCCGTCACAATGCCCGAGCCATAGCAACTGCGCGAACAAGCGAAGAGGTAGACTGCTCTTCTACATCGACTCTTCAAATAGTAGATCCACATGATGCCCAGTGCCGAGTAACGCCAGCAAAGCTTGACCATTGGCATGAAGTCCCTTAGTGCAGAATTGGCCCGTGGTGGGTCCCCAACTGCGGGTCCATCATCTGTGGGCCTCTTCAGTGCGCAGCAGCCTGCGTGGTGGCCTTGCCACTTTCCTAACTAGCTTCCCTTGCTAGCCAGGCAGCCGGCAGGCTCCAGCTAGACCCATTCCGTTGTTTTTTTTAGCTTTTCTCATACGCTCGCAGCTCCAGATTATGTACTCCAATTGCCCACACTGGAAATAGGTGGGTTGCAAAGGGGCCTGTCTGGGGCTGCTCAGGACCACGGGCATCCCCTGACGGCCTTGTCTCGCTCACCGAAGACTGCTGGTTACGGCCGGTTGACAAAGCACCCACATCCGTATGTTCTTTTTCCCGACTTGGCTCTTGTCCCTTAGCCAGAGACGTAGGCGTTGAGCTCAT
>NW_020312308.1:0-14192 GCF_002999335.1 Cyclospora cayetanensis | reverse complement strand
TCCAGTCGAACTACACTGTCAAATAGGGTAGTCTGCTCTTTCACCCTGTAGAAGGCTTCTACAGAGACAGGCAGGGCGGGGCAAGAACGTGGTAGGCACAGTTGGTATCTAAGTGCCCATTCAATTATTAGAAGTAGGCTTGAACACGGCATGCACCGTAAGGAACAGTGATATTATAAGAAACAGGAAAGAACTCAATATTGCCAATATGGCCTACCATTGTCCTCATCGTGGGAAGATCTGCACAACGGAGAGGCTTGAAAGGGAAGAGAGAGGTTGTACACCTTCCAGGTCATGGCTCTCGGAGACAATCCAGTTGCAGACTTGCTGTAATAGAGCACCACCCACAGCGCTGCAGCGTCAAGGCCCGCAAAACTGGGCAGCCCAAAGACCTAGGGTGCCCAGCTCAAACCATGGTCCCGAAAAATGTATGTAAAGGGGTCAAAGACATTTCACAAAGGTGGAATTTGTAGAAGGAGCACCGGCGAAATTGGCCCATTCTTCATGTGCTCTGCTGTAGAAGCACAAAAAAGAAATGTCAATGAACACCACATCTTGAATGTGCTGTCTGCGGAACAGCTCAGACCTTCGCTTCCCATAGTGTTTCCTCACACGCATATCTCTACCGCCAGCCTCATCTCCAAAAGGCTCCTCGACGGGCTCCGCAAACTTCTGAAAATGTAGAAAGCGCATCCAGTATTCTCGTGATAAAGACCTGGTTCCGCATGAGCTGGCGTGACCAAACCCGTTTGCAAAAGCTCTTACAGACAAAGCATCGGTGTTACTGACATTACAAATACACAACCAGGGCATCGTATTCACCCGTAACACTCCTTAAGCAAGCTGAATGGCCCTCGTACTTCACGGTGCCTTGATGTATCCTCAAATCCGGCGCAGTCCCCTGTGGGGCTCACTAAGACGACTGAAGATAACCACATTATAAGGCAAGGGCAAACGTTGCCCTCAACCTTCACGTTAAGCAGGACGCCGAATATATAATGTATTCTTTTAAATAGAAGGTATCCAAGGTCTAGTCCTTCTGCCAGAGCACACGTACTAGAAACGATGTGGTTCTAAAATTCGTGTGTTCTTACTCGCCCTGCCCCTCCGGCCAGACGTAAGGCTCCTTTCCACGCGGGAACCTGGCTGAAAAGGTGTTTCCTGAGTTCTGCACTGAGAATGCATCGCAAACAAAGCTTTCCCCACTCTTCGGTCCATCTAATCGAATGTAGTTGAACCGAAGACCATCATGCAGTGCAGCCCTGCCGCCGTTACGCTTGGCCCTGATCTGAAAAGACCTTGCCTTCATTCTTATGCACGAAACAAAGAGCGAGGTAGCTCACACGTTTAGCTTGTACGTCTTTTGGCATAAAAGAAAATAAATGGGATGCCAACGTGTTTTTGCCAACTGATTGTGCACTCATCTCATCTAAGCCACTGGCCACACTCTGAGCACCTTGTGCATACTTTATTGCCTGTTTTGCTGCCTGTGTGTGACTCTCTGCAGAATCGTACGAAATCACGACGCATTATTTGTGGCTCACTGGTGACCACAAAACGTCTTGAATCGCAGGTTTCCACACGGGTACGGAAAAACGAGGCTCGTTGATGGCAACCACCATCAACTTCTACCCGTACGAAGTGGAACTGGTTGCTGCTACGCGTTTCCATGGCCCCGAAAGCGCGGCTATGTCCAATCTGTTGGCGTGCCACAATCATGCCACAATCACACGAAAAACTTCGTCTCTAAAGTACCTAAGGATGCCTCCAGGTGATCTACTCCTGTGGAGATTACACCCCTAGTAGAACAAAAAAAGCATGGGGTTCTTGATTGTTTGCATCAGATGTCAGCCCCCAGCTATTCACAGCAGAATTTGAATTCCGGCTACTGCCATCAAAGTCAATAAGCATTGTCAAACTTTGCAATGTGAGCCGAGAATGCTTGTGGTACGTTTTATAGCGTACGCTTAAAGCGGTTACCTTGTCTGTTCTCCGAACTTCTGGTGGACACAGCATATGTGATATCTTTTCACGCACTGCGCCACAATCATGGGAACAAAGTATGCGTCTGCCGCAACAGGTGCCCTCTGCCAAGAGCGCTTTGCTAGAATCTGAATGCTTACCTGTGAACGGGAAAAAGAATATGCATAACACCTCACGCCACCCAATGAAACGACTCGATGAAAGTATAATTGACGCCACATGGTTGCATCCAACACAAAATTACACCGTTACCTTCAACGCACCTGTCTCAGTCATCAGCTGGCATTCCTTCTGCAGGCAGGTCCACTCTGGTACAAACGGATGCACAGCACACTTGCTATTCGTATGAAAGCTCATTTCGGTCTACTGAAATGGACTAATGTGTGCATAAAGGGGTTTCTTTTAGTGCTGCTGTATCTTTCTCCCCCCAAACGCATTTCATCTATCCGCTTTCTGTGTCGTGCACCTCACCTGAAGTCCATGATTCCGGCAGAATGATGCGCGTCTTGTTTCTTCTAGCAGACACGCTAGTCGCGCTTCTCGCCTGCTATTACAGACTATTCCAAATGTACTCTTCTAGGCGCTTATGCCTCTAGATTTACGGTGTCGTGGCTTAAAAGAACACTTGATAGTGCTGCACAATGGTGCTGCACGGGCTCACAATGGCTTTACTATTCCAAGCCAGTCTTATTCCAAACCTCCCGAGGCAATGCTATAATACTCTGAGTATTACTTTAATGTGCGTTGTTGGGCGGCGCCATAGATTTAGTCTTCCACGAGCCTTGAAAAATGGCCTCTTCATGACTGGTCCATTATTCGCAGTCACCGAGACCAGCTGTGGCTTAAGATTTACCTCTCCGTGCAGATGCACAGCATTAGCGACTGCTGACTCAATTGTCCTGAATATCGCTAGTGCAGGCCTTCTCGGAGATGAGGCGAGGTGTGCTAATGCTCCTGCAAGAGTTTTACCACGCAGCTCCTGAACAACACGCCGAGTTTTGATAGGGGATAGTCGCAAATAGCGTGAGTTAGCCTCAACATATCGGGATGGTAGAGATCGCTCTGCAAATTTCTTCCGAGGAAACCCTCGTAAGTCTTTTGATGAATCTTCGTCAAAGAGGCTGAATGGGCCCGGTGCTGTCATGAATGAGAGCTTCGCAAATAGACATGATATTCCCCATCGCGGTGCCTCCGGGTGCTGTGGCAAAGGAGCAGCTCGAACAAACTTGCCGTTTGACGAAACAGGACGTGGCAGCTGGTTCAAGGTTCGCAGCGGAAATGAGCTGAAATTGCTGGAAGGACACGGCGAGGGAAAAACAGGGGCCCGGAACATGGAAACCGGCCTTTGGCCCTCAGATAGGAAGCACACATGCCTGCCGTTGGAAGGACTTTGCAATGCTTCGACTAATAAGCAAGTTAGGAGGATATGGTATGCTAATAATCCCCAGACCCACAGTCTTTCGAGGAGCATCCTTGTGAGCATGCACGTGAATCGTAGTTGAGAAGGGTGGGTGTTTAGAATGCGTTATCACTTGAGCACTTCATGAGAACGAAGATCGTGGGGGCTCCGCTCGCAATCATAACCCCGTTTTTCTCTTGCAAATCGCCCGTGCATGCAGGGGAGCTGCTCCCCATCGGCGCCTCCGCAGTTCCGCTGGGGTGTTCATTAATATTTTTGGTGTCTTTTAGTATAAAGCATTTGAATACTAAAAGAATTTATTAAAAATTATCAGGCTTGGTGAGTTTACGAGAATGTATTTGGCTGGCACCAAGCCTATTTGATTATATGCTTCACTGTAGGTCACCGTACTAGGTTTGCTGTTTAGTCGAATAGCTGCACACATGTGAATAACACCATACACCGGTGAATATTTCCCCGATTTTTAGATGGTAGGCATGGAACTCTCACCGTTTTAGAGATTTTTTCCTTGTCGCTGGCGGCAGGACACCTGATGCATATGTGAATACATGCGCTTGCGTTTGAGTTGTCCTGCCGTTAACGGTGCATCATTTGCGCTGTTCTGGGCTGTTATGGCTTTTATATGTGCCAAACTTGGTATGTCTTCTAGATTTTTAGGGTAACCTTTTAAATCGGGAAAATCAAAGCTAAAAAACAGGCACGAATATATGATACCCCTTGCTTCAACTATGCCGTTCCAACCAACGTCTGCGTACAATGACAACTCCTGAGACATTGTAAAACTTTACGAAGAGCTTCTGAGTCCTCTCATTCAAAGTGGTTCTCTGCTTCGCTGCCTTTGCTCCTCAGGGTTCCGGTGCTACGCAATAGCAGGTTTGGTAACTAAACGTCCCAGCGAGTACAGACTATAGAAATTTATATTTTCTGTAAACAACCCCCACCTTGTTCAGCCCTTGCTTTTCAGAGATCCCTATATGAAGTTAGAGGGAAAGCTAAAATGCGCCTAGCTGCACCTTCTTTGCAGTCCACGCTTTATAGCTAGCTGCATCTAGCATGTGACGTTTATCCACACACACCCCACACCCATACAGTTGACTCTTCTTATTCAGAGCTAGCACTACTCTGCAATAAGAACCAACAAGCCAGTCAGACAATTCATTGCCCCATAAGTAAGTGTAACTAGTGTAAAAGGCAGTACTTAAGAGTGGCCTCGTTCGCTTCAGAGGCCGCTAGGGTGCGCCTAACTACGCCCCCTAAGCATTTTTGACACTGACATATGGTTTTGCGGGAGCGCCTCGCCCTCAAACACTCTGGAACGTTGGGTCATCATGTATCAAGACAAACCAGTTAGTTGATTCTCTGCTAGCTGTTACTTGAAGGCAACCAGTGTAGTAAAAGATAATTATCGGGTCCTTGTTTAGCCCGCTACATCTCCTCTATCCCCATTAAGAGAGCACGCCATCAGACCCCTTCGTCATGGAAAGTGACCTCTCGAGCGGCCGAAGAAAATCCAGCCCTGTGGTCAACCCGAAGCAGGCGTGAGCCCGAAATTAGTGCAGATGAGAAGCGCACTGTGGCCGTGAACCTTCAAAGGCAAACAACGGGAAGAAAGGCACATACACTGTCCAACGACGAAAACCATGTTCTAATCCAGCATTACCGCGGCGGTCTGATGGCTTACTGCCGTCAGAGCGTTGAAATTAGGGAGCTTTCTACTATGAAAACGCAGAAAACAAGCTACATGTATGAATAAAATCAAAACAAATCGCGTTAAAAAGTGCCACCATGACTCATAGAGCAACGCCTGCACGCAAGTAAAGCCAGTGCAAGCGTATTTAATTTAGATGACAAAATAGGGATATGGAATCATGCAGGGACAACCTACCAGAGAGCGCTTGCGCATAAACCGGTGGAGGCAGCACCTTATATGATATCTGGAAGCTTTCAAGCGGTACCCGCAAATGAAAGTAGCTAGGTCACGCAGATTATGGGCTGGCAAAGAAAATTTGCTAAGGAACTCAAGAAAACCCTCATGGCGACCGACCTTGTTAGCCAAACAGGCATGGAGCCTCGCAACTGCTTCTCCTTCGGAAATTAAAGTTGGATTTTCCACCCTATTTTGCAATAAACTCCATCTAATGTGTCCTGAAAGCAATAGTCGTGGCACGTTTTTGGCTCCGTGGGAATCCTCCTTCCCAGCAGAAGTCACCTCTAGTAGTCCTATAGTGCACCACGTAAAGCGTGACGACCTATCAAAATGAAGTGAGTAGCTCGAAACACAAAACCGATCGCCGCGTATCATCATTCTGTGCTCTCCTCGAGCCTATCATGTACATTCTCATGAATAAGCCAGCTGTTATGAAAAGCCATCTGCAGGTGAAGGGCGCTGCTGACCATGGAAGAGCAGGGTAAGGCCCGAATCAGGGATTCGAGAGACAATCTGTAGACAAGTCTACAATTGGTGGTGCCACTCATAATTCAGCACCTCCGCGAACTCCCCTTCATATTTGCGCTTTGCTGGAGTTCTACGCCTAAACAGCTAGTCACATTCCCTGATCGAAAAACGGGCGCAGAGCCATTAAAACGGGGTGCTTGCTCAGAATCGTCTTTTCATACTACACTGCTAGGCCGCCAGCATGAACACTCTGCCTCAACTACTTAAGGCACCGGCTTTATCCCGCCCACAATAGATGAAAACGGCATATCAAAGGAAACCAGGAGTAGTATCTTTCTATTTTTGTAAACGACAAACTTCCACACCACGCAGCTGTGGCCATGTGCGCCCCTGCCATCGGGTCCCCCGATGGCATGGCTAGGACTACGTCATGGTGCAAGGATCCCATGTAGAAGTCCTAGGATATGCTGATGATGCCTAGTATTGAATTAAAGAACCATTTACCTGCTGTGGCCTCGCCAGTCTTGATATTTTGCCCCCTCTCAGCAAACCTGAGTCTTGGGAACTGCATCAACGAATGAACATGCGAACTGCCCTTGTGCGCTGGCTCCTCGGATAACAGATTTATTTCGCAAGCACTCTCGAATGACGGTGGCAAATTTTATCGCCTAGTAAGAGCTAGCACAAGTACAAAATTGGCACGTGATTGAAAAATGTGGCACTATCCGCAGTCTGGGTGCCGAGGATTTCATTCCTCTGAACTGCCTGCTTTGGTCGTCAAGCACCTTGCTTCCGCTGTGCCTAGTCCTGTTGCTAAGATTCTTCAGGTCTTTCACTGGCTTGCAGATCTTGGCAGTATGGCTCAAATTTCCCACCGTTGAAGCTCGTGTATCGTTGGGGGGCTATCTGGAGATAGGCTCCATCTGGCACTCTTTTCCCGTTGCACTTATCTTATAGGCCAAGACCTGTCGGCATGCGCCCTAGTGATGCTTAAGTTCAAAATCTACTTAGATCGTCCCTTGTAGCTAAACACATAGGATCCACGCTAATTTGCTCCGGCAGCATCAGTAGTTCATGATTCACATACCCGCACCTGTCGTTTGTGTCCACTATCTACAGGAATTTCACCAGCTGGCTGTGAAGTAGCTGAGTCGCCACCCAAGCTGCTACCACCTGACTTAAAATTTCAAGTAAACTTAAATTTATAATCGAAGAAGCAGCTATTCATCTGCGCCGTGACTTTTGCAAACCGAAGCTTCATGCTTCTCAGCATGCCATTTTATTCGAATATCCCCTTACTTGAACCCACTCAGCCCAACCATAGCTTGAAAGCAAGCTCTACACCGGCAAAGTCAACCAGCCAAAATTTTTCTGAAGGCGTAAACCATGGTAGTTCCTCCAGGCTGACGAAGTTCCTTTAGATAAATATACCCTCCACTGAAGAGCGCCTCCTTCCAGCAAATATGCCGCATGGAGCGCTTTTTTCTCTTCCTTCAGGGTATACAAAGCGAGGTATAAGTCCAAACGGTGTACAAACTTTTGGGTACTTGCCGAGCCTTACCGCCACCGAACTATTAGGTTTGTCATACGACATCGACGCGTCCTTTAAGACGCTATCGGCTGACCGGTCATGCCTTTCTACTAGCTGTAGAGTCACTGCGTTCGCATCGCTTTTCAAGCCGGCCTCTACTGCCCCAATAGGTGTTGTGCCACCTTTAAATTTCGTCTCTTTTTGTTGCCGATGGGCATGTAAAATTGCCGAATCGCCGAGTAAATTGGTAGAAAGTATATAACAGCTGTAGGTTATCTTGAATTCCGCTGCTTTCACAGCCGGTAGATGAGCGGGCAACAGTTGCACCAAGCCATGTGGTTTTTCCAACTGCAATGTCTTATCCAAGGTCTCTGCTTCGTGACACTTAGCTTTAGACATTATCATAGTGATTCAAAGTTTCTCAGGAGGCCTGCCTCCTGAGAAATTGCCGTCGCCGCTCAGGGTTTACTTATTCGAGAAAAGGGCCAGATAGGGTGTGCGCAGCTGCACGCTTTAAGCATGCCGAGCATTCACAGCTAGTTGCCAGTAGCATTCAGCACACCCCCACAAGCACAGCGTGGCGCCTTCTTGAATCTGGCTAGCGCAAATCTGCAACATATATACCAACAGACAACCCACTTGGTCGGTCGATATCAAAATATTGGGTAAATATGATCACTTTACGGGAAGTGACTAAGTGTAGCTTACCGCTTTGCCCCGGCGCTTACTATGGACAGCCCGATTTACATTAAGAAGCGAATCCAAGGAACTAGCAACTCTGAGTAGGCCGAAGAAACTTGTATATTTCAAGAACTCTAAAAAAATTCTGGTTTTGAAAAAATAAATACAGGACTTCGTCATTATATACGATGCTTCGAGCGCAGGTTGGAGGCACAGGGAGCCCTAGACCGAATTTTCAGGGAACAATGCTCCACAATGACCTCTAAAGCTATGAAGCACCGGACAGGTGCATCTCCGCCCCCGCGCTAATAGAAGAGGCCTTATGATCCGTTAACAATACGCTATCTCACTGAACTTCTACACCCTCAGTGGTTGCGACGGCATGTGGCAGTAGTGCAAATCAAGATACGCGCTAACTGGCATTTCAAAAGCTTTCGTGGCACACCTTTGTGTAAATCCACTTTGGTTTAAATTACCAGTGGTGCGCACTTAAAATGCTTGAATTGCCGAAATCATGGTAACAGTGGTGGTAGTAGACGTGCCCTAGCTATCAGACTGTTGACAGTGCCGGTCGCTGACGGATGCAGTGGCCCTCCCACGTTTCTGCAAGCACAGGCGTCTTGGTTTCCTTTTTACCCTCGGTCCTATGCAGTCTTTTGTAATTTAAAGAGTTATTTCGAAAGAAATCCAACTCTACACAGGTTGAACTTGCCGTTTACCCCCAAGGTTGCTTTGTGGGGCCGCAGCACCGACAACAAATCTTTTACCGTCACATGCAAGTATTGGGAACGGAGAGAAAAAAATAAGTAGGCACATACATCAAATAATTTGGTAATTATGGCACTTCCACTGATGGTCAAGCTCTACGGCATGGGGTTTCAACCAATTTCCAAAAAATATACGTCTATGCGTGCCGTACAAGTGTCGAGGCAAAAATGGATGTGGATTTCCTGCGTGTTAGCAAACTGAATATATCCTACATCGTAGTGACTCGACCTATTTTTCACGACTTTTGTGTGCACCCGGCTTTCAGATGGATCGAGATTTCAAGAGAACACTATCCTCTTAAGCATGGAAAACATGGCAGAAAATGGCCTCAATCATCCTGACGTCATGCGTTCCAGCACCCCTTCTAACTGCAGCCCAGAGCTCCTGCTAAAGCGCCTGGAATACCGCGTGAAGGTCAGAAATGCCCATCAGCAAGAGTTCCTACAGGCTTTCTCGGAATTTTTCGGATCCCTTAAGGAGTTTCTGGTGAAAAACCCACAATATATTTCGGTATTCGAGCTCATTGCCGAGCCCGAGCGAACAGTGACATTTCGTGTGCCATGGTTTGACGACAACGGCACCTTAGTAAGTACTACTCCACTCCACACGCACGCATTGGCACTGATGCATGCAAGCCAGATCGTTCGTTTATGGTAAGGTGTGTGATATTTGTGCAGCGCGTAAATCGCGGATACCGCGTCCAGTTCAGCTCGGCAATTGGACCTTGCAAGGGTGGCTTGCGATTTCACCCCACTGTTTCTTTGTCTGTTGTCAAGTTCCTTGGCTTCGAACAAATTTTCAAAAACAGCCTCACAGGACTTCAGATGGGAGGAGGGAAGGGAGGCTCTGACTTTGACCCCAAAGGCAAATCTATTAACGAAATCAGGCGGTTTTGCCAAGTGAGCATCACATTAATGCAGCCTGTGCTAATAAATTTTTGGTGTCCTAGACTTTCTGTTGCTTGGGGTATGTCAAGTAATACCACATATGTCCAGATTCGATCTATTATTCGATTGGTTTCTTGCCATCTCTTCTCAGCTTCAAATCTTATGCTGGTAGCATGATGGGGCTCGTACAACGTTCAAATCTCTTGAACCTCTAGAATGGTATGTCTCGTCTACCAGTTTATCATTATAGATGGGAAGTGTAACCTTAAGTTCACTCACTCTGCGTTCGATTTGCAGAGCTTTATGACCGAGCTAGCGAGGCATATTGGGCCTTCCCGAGACGTGCCGGCAGGTGATATTGGTGTTGGAACCCGTGAGATAGGGTTTTTGTTTGGACAGTACAAGCGCCTATCCTCGAATTTCGAAGGCGCCATCACTGGCAAAGCCATTGGCTGGGGGGGATCGGAAATACGCCCAGAAGCTACAGGATATGGCTGTGCGTACTTCGCTGACAACGTCTTGAGAAGGCTTTTGGTCAGTACCAAAGAGTAAAAGGAGCGCCTTCACTACTTTAGCTGTCGCTTAAAATTGTTTTTGTATATCAAGCAATTTTGATGAAGAAGCGGTCTACGAGTGCGGAGTTTTGTAGACAGACTACGTCATTGCCATTTCACAGAACCACGGTGATGTTCTCACTAAGGTTTGACCTTGGAAGTTTATGTGTGCGTACTCAGAACCTGAGTTTGAGTGGGAAGACATGCACGTTGAGTGGGTGTGGAAATGTAGCTGTGTACTGCGCTGAGAAGCTGCTGGAGATGGGCGCCACCGTTTTGACACTAAGCGACAGCGAAGGCTTGATTTATTGCGAAAGAGGATTTTCGGCTGAAACAATCCAACTTATAAAATTCACCAAGGTAGCAGATCCGTCGGTGCGCGTAAAGTCTTTCGCAGACGTAAGCCTAGCGACCCGAGCCCGTTGCAATGCATTTTGCGTGCGGGTACACCATATTGGCGAAACATTCCACCGTTGCTACACGTCTTTGAAGATATTGATGCTTCTAATGCAGCAGCCCATGACACTAAATTGAGCTTCGTTTTGGCCACTGCGTCTCTACTCTGAATGCAGGGAGTAGATATCGTTTTCGAGCCCAAGGGAACGCCGTGGAGCGTGGCCTCTGAGCTCGCATTCCCTTGCGCTACACAGAACGAGATCGACGAACTTGCCGCAGACCAAATGTGCAAAAATGGCTGTTTGGTTGTTATTGAGGGATCTAATATGCCCCTTACACCGGAGGCGACTGATTTGTTCGCTAAGCACGGTGTTCTTGTCTGTCCCGCGAAAGCTGCCAATGCAGGTACCCAGGACACCTTCACTGTTTAACTGGATTTTAATGCTTGGATACAGTAAAACACATCGATCGCGTTCAGAAGACGCCCATTTGTCAACTCATGAGTGCTCTGTATCGCAGGTGGTGTAGCTGTGAGCGGTTTAGAGATGAGTCAAAACGCCGCACGAATGCAATGGACGCGCAACGAGGTAGACTCAAGGCTGAGGCAAATAATGAGTGACATATTTGAAAAATGTGTTGCGGCAGCTCAAGAGTATGGCAAGAACGAGAGGGACTTAATTGCTGGAGCGAATGTCGCTGGTTTTCGCAAAGTTGCTGATGCTGTCATAGCCGAAGGCTACGTGTGAGGGAGCCTGCAGCCACTTTGTTTGCCTAGTTGCCCTGATGATGCACATATGGCTTCCTGCTGAGGGGCAGTCGGGCACTTTCTGAGCCTCTCATCATTTTCTCTTGTCGCCTAGATTCACCTGCATTTGCAACCGAAGCGGATTGTCTCGAGTACTAGCTCTCCGAGAGGTCAATAACTGATCTCCCAGTTTTCTCTCAATGCGCTTCTTTATCCACTTTGTTGTAGGTAAGGACAAATAAATGCCGTGTAACTGTACAGGAAACCAAATATGTTCCCAGAAGCTTTGCGAAAAACAAGTCATTTGGGACTTCTTTTTGTGCCCAAGTTCTTCATTAGAATACCATTTCTCAGCTATGTTCTGTTCGCTATGTATACTCTTATGCCAATGGATCTGCGGCGAAATCATTTTCCCCGTTTTTTGTGCCGAAATTGAATTGTAGAAGCTAGCAGCAGGACTGAAATGGGTTTGGCATGCTTCCGCAGTGTTCATTTGTTCAGTCCCTTCCCAACACCAGACCGAGCCTCCATTGGTGTTAATGCCTTAGGCATTTGGGGAATATTGTGGAAAGTAATTTTTCTTAACAGGCATTAAGGGGTTATTGTGAGGATCAATTTTTTGCCGGCCTCTACTCCACTACTAGTAGAGCAACGGCTAGACTGCACTGTGATGCACATGGTTTTCATCGACACTGAGTATACCGTATGCACAAGGCATGGCATTTTCGGCCATAAAGGACTCACGCACACCAAAGGATCTACAGTAGCACATATCTTGCAGATCGCAAACTGTACCATTAAAGACGTTTAGCCAGAGATTGCCATTGCCATGTCGGGGTGGCTCTGATTCAATGCGTGATCTTTGTTGAGGCACCATATATGTTTCTGCCTGAGAAGATTACTTGGCTGGCTGCAATATGTGAAACCAAAAGGGACCAGCTCGACTTTCTTTCGCGTGTTATAGAGCAGATGGTACTTGTTGAGACACGCAACAGAGTAGTTACTCTGATGCAGCGGACTCTGACGTCGGTGCCAACGGTCCCCGACACATGATCGTTGCATACATTAAGGCTTAAGTCTAGCTGCATACATCTGTAGGCTGGCTCGTGCATACCTCGGCACATCTCTGTTTGATGTGCAGAGTAAGCCCTTAAACAGGTAGCCGTTCAGCTTATACTGGAAAATTAATGCAGGCCGATTCTGGTTGGTGTAAACCTCAGCAAGCAAATAACCCCAAATTTGTGCATGTTTAGCGAACAAGCTTCGTGGACTGGCAGCACGGCACAGTGGGTGTCCTCGTAGGGCATTTTCAGTGCAGTTATTACAATATTAAAGTTGTCTTACGAGTCGATGTCCAATAAATACTGCATCATGGAGTGCAGTATAGCTCCATTTCACGACGCCCAATACATTCAGCTCACTTCCATCTTTCGGGCAGCAGGATTCCTCACATTAAGAAACTCAGAACTGCTACTGCCGAGGTTACCGTCGAGGCGCAGGCGTGTACTTGCAAACATAAACTTCTTGAAGTCCAGCTACAACATTGCATCAGAAGAGTGGAGCGAGTATGAAACACAGAAACTTTGAATCCCCATAACTGGTTGCCCAATGCTTGTATCTTGCGATCATACATGACACGTACACTGGTTTTGTTCTCTTTGTGAACTTTCCGGTAGTTGTTCCCCTCTACGCCACAATACAGCAAACTGCGGTGGTAAAGAAAAATGGGGCCCGTAAACTGCAGGACCTCTTCCTGTGAACCCGGCTCCCGATGTGTGCCCAATGCCGGTGGATGCACTGCAATCTGAAGCGGCTACAGGGAGTCTACCGGTGTACATCACGTCCCTGCCAACAAGTAAACGCTTAAAAGCAGGGGCACTAAGACGTCGCCTCGGGGTCATGCAGAGCTCCAATCTCTGTTAAGGGGGCTGTCAGCTTCAAATAATCCATTACCAGCTGGAAGGACAATGGTGTAGAATGGCCATCTCGCCTGCCCCTGGCATAAACTCACGATGTCAGCGAAGCTTCTCGAGGCATTCCTCACACACCTGTGTCAGCAGAGCTCTAAAGCCTCGCGAACCGAAGGGGGCCGGGCCTGCCGTCGTCGTATGATGCAAGGTGTCACTCATCATAGACGGCAAGCGTACAACCATTGAAGACTAAGTGTGTAACTTCGGGTGGCCCCCTGAAACAAAATGGTGTCGAGAATATCTGCGCACTTACAGCTGCGCGTGCGGCGCTGTTTTGTATTGAAAATGCTAGCCCATTTGCAGGTTTTCTAATGCACTTGAGCACCTAGGCGAGTCTAGCAGATCAAAACCGACCGTCTACTTGATAGTTCACCAATAAACTAAAGGAGACGTGGGTCGTGGTACTTCTCAGTGCTGCACCATCAAACGACATTTAGCTCGCAACTCGTAATGATCTCCTTATCTATAAACGCTCGTGTAGGAGAGTGAACACGAAAAAGGGTCAGCTTGATTTGAAACAGGCTTTAAGCTCTGGACGCGGGGGGGGCGGAAGCATCAATCTGGGAGACAAGAACGCATGATAATCTCCGACTGACTCCAGAAGCATGTCTCTTAATGACGAACATTCAACAACATGACAGGTGCTGAAAATTGAAGGCGGAGCATCACGCCACCCATCCCTGTGTACGAATGCGCCAAGGTGCACGGAAAAAGACGTAGCAGCACCATGCGCGTGGCAACTAGCCTTTTGCAAGCATTTTGTCAAAGCTGCAGCATCAACTGCTCTTGCGCTTGGAAGTCCAACGATCCCAAGCTCAGTTCAGTGACCACTGCACCTTCCTGCGAACCCAGCACAAAGATA
>NW_020312307.1:0-15034 GCF_002999335.1 Cyclospora cayetanensis | reverse complement strand
CTGCTGCTGCTTCTGCTGCTGTATTCTTGGTGCCTCTGCTGCTGCAATCCCACCGCTTCATGGGCTGCTGCTTCTTCTGCTGCATTTCTGCTCTTGCTACTGCTGCTGCTCTATGTGCTGCTGCTTCTTCTGCTGCATTTCTACCGCTTCATGTGCTGCTGCTGCAATCCCACCGCTTCATGGGCTGCTGCTTCTTCTGCTGCATTTCTACCGCTCTATGTGCTGCTGCTTCTTCTGCTGCATTTCTACCGCTTTATGTGCTGCTGCTGCTCTATGTGCTGCTGCGGTATTCCTTCTGCTGCCTCCCTACTTTCTTTTTCTCTCTCTCTATCTCGCGCTCTCTATCTATCTCTTTCTCTGTCTGTCTGTCTCTCTGCATCAGCGCAGATAAGCCATGCCGTTCGAAACTTTTTCGGCAGCAACGTGTGCAGACTCCGTTTGACTGTGCAGCCGCTGCTTTTTTGTTTTGCGCTGCAGTCGAGCGGCGATTTGCTGGATGTGGCTCTGCTGCTTATGGCCCCTCCAGTGCTTCGCTGCGTTTCCAGGTGTCTCAGCAGAAGGCTGCTGCTGCAGCAGCACACGTCGGCTGCATTTTATTCGGTAGGGGAAGACGTGGCAGCGCGATACTTCTTAGGCCTTGCGCTTTTAGGTGAGTCATAGTAGCGAGGAAGCCTACTTGTTGTTTCACGTGGAGCTTGCCTCGGCTGCTCTCACAAGTGCTTTTCTTATTCCTTGCGAAACTTGCTTGAAGGCTGTAGAGCCGACCCTCCCTCTCCCTCTCCCCCTTCCCCCACCCCTGCAGCTGTGTGCTGCGTCGCGCTGCTTTTCTCAGGCTTATCAGCGCCTTATGTTGGGCTTATGAAGTTTCTGCTAGAATCACCCCCCACGCCAGCAGCGCTAGCAGCTGGCGTTCTCCCCCCTGCCGTCCCCCCAGCCCAACCCCTACAGCAGCAGCAGCAGCAGCAGCAGCAGCAGCAGCAGGTGGGAAGGCTAGATTTTTCAGCAGCGAGTGCTGCTGCGACGACTGCGCCTTCCCAGGTCGCTCTTATAGGGGCGCCTTCGGCAGTTACTTGGCCTCGAGAGCTGAAAAGCAGCGTCTTCGATGAGGCTTATGAGCAAGACACACCTATGGCGAGTGCACCACTTTCTCAGCCCTATCGGTCTGCTGGCTTGGTAGCAGGAGCAGCAGCAGGAGCAGCAGCAGCAGCAACAGCAGGTTGTGGACTGAATGTCGGCTTCCCACCAGCCCGTTCATCGAGAAACAACACAGGCGCTATTTTGCAGGGAGATATTACAACTGCAGGAGGTTCAATCTTTGGTTCAGGTGCTGCGGGAGCTGCCGCTCCCGCTGGGGTTCCAGGAGGATCTGCAAGAGGCAACAACAGCAGCAGCAACAGCAGCAGCAACAGCAGCAACAACAGTAAGCATTGCAGCATGAGTGGTGGCGGGTATGTCCGATCTAAGCGATCACTCTCGAGCAGTGACATGCCTCCTTCATGGCGCCAACGAAGCGGGAGTCTCAGCGAGTCGCAGCAGCTCCAGCCTTCTCATCATTATCAGTATCATCATCAGCAGCAGCAGTCTCATCATCACCAGTCTCACCAGCAGCAGCAGCAACGCCGCCATCTCGCCATTCCACTTTCGCGCGTCTTGCAGCATCTCACTGAAGGAGGCAACTCCTTCCAAACTAGCCGCGTATCCGCACTGATACAAGACTGTTTGCGGCAGCAGCTGTCGGAGGACGGCGCCCTTCTGGCAGCTGCTGCAACGGGAGCCGCTGCAGCAGGCAATAGCTCCCTAGGCTCCTTCCCAGCAGCTGCAGCACAAGGCTTCCGAGGAGTCTTCATTGGATACGAGGCATCGCTGCTGGCAGTCTGCTCGGCGACTTCCTTCCTCAGTGCGTATCTTCCACCACTCGCAGGGCATGCTTGGTCTGGCTTGCTGGCGAGTCTCACCACCTTTTTTGCGGCGGATCCGCAGCAGCAGCAGCAGCAGCGCTTAGCCTCCCTGGCAAAAGCCATCCTCAAGCAACAGGATCAGCTGCAGCAGCAAGCCGTTCCACCGAGGGGTTGTCTGCAGCAGACGCTGCAGCTCCTAAGACGGTGCACTCAAACCCTCAGCGCAGCGGCTGCTGCCGCAGTGGGACCAGCGCCAACAGATCTGCCAGACGGCAGTCGAGAGCCTTCCCCCGCAGCCTCTTCTTCTTCCCTCCTACCAGCTCCGGAGGCTGCAGCGGCGGCAGACACAAGCTCCCCAGCAACGACAGCAACACGGGGAGGCACTGCTGCCCCCTTGGCTGCGTGCGCCCTCTTCTGTTCAAAACTCCGCGTGGCGCTCCTCTCTGTAGACAGTGAGGACGTCTGCCGCCGCCTTTTGATTGCCGCCAACAACGAGCTGCTGCTCTGCAGGCTGGTAAGATTTGAACCCACGTCAGACCCTCTCGCCCGCCTGACAATTCGCCTTGCTGCTCCTGGGTGGGCGGTCGGTGGCTGTCTCTTCAGCTGGTTAACGGCTGGTGGCAGCCGACGCATATACATATATGTATTGGAAGACACCTGTGGCAGGGGAGAAACAGAGCCTGTGACGTACATATATTTACATGTGTATGTGTGTTAATGTATGTGTATATGTATGTGTGTTAATGTATGTGTGTTAATGTATGTATGTGTATGTATGTGTGTATACACATATATGAACACATATGTGAGCATCTATGTATGAACATGTATGTATAGATCTACATGCATATATATGTACATATATACAAATGCTCATATATATATGTGTGTGTGTATGTATGTATGTGGGCCTGCAGTTGCTGCTTTGCTTGCCAGACACCAGCTGCGGCAGTCTCATTCATTGCAGACTTTTGCAGCACCAGCTGCAGAAGGCAGCGATCATGCGAGATGCTCTCACTGTCTCGGCGTTGAAGCGGAGGCACAAGCAGCTCGCAGCGTCGAGCAAGTCATCAGCAGTCGCTTCTTCAGGTTTGTTTTTACCTTCGAAGTCAGCGTTCCTGCGAGAGTGTGCGCTGCTGCCTCCACGATCACTGCAGAAGTATCCGCTGCTGGTTGTCTGTGCGCGGTGTAACAGATTCGCGGAGGGATTCTAGTCAGCAAGTGCAGCAGCAGCAAGAGGCGCAGAATGGAAGGAAGTGCGACGTGAATGAAGATCCTGCGGTTGCTGTCTCGCCTTTCCAACGAGGGTTCCTCTGTACGGCTACCATGGATATTGACTTCCTGCAGCTCTTCGAGAAAAAAGAAACAGTTCGGCTTGCATACCTGCCGGTGGGTTAGACACACAGAGACACAGACACAGAGAGACAGAGACAACACAGAGAGACATACACAGAGAGACAGAGACACATACACAGACATAGAGAGACAGACACAGACACAGAGACACACAGGGATACACAGACACACACGTATATATATATATATATGTATATATATATATATACACCACCTTCCTCGCCGAGTGGCGATTTTTCGCGATCACGCTGTTTAGTGTAGTCATGAAAGGCGCGCACCCTATTTTCCCCCCCCCTTTATCTCCCCCCCTTGGCGTAGCTAGCTAGCTAGCCGTTCAGGATGCCGTGGGCAGCTACCTTTTTGAAATGCTACAGAAATTGCGCAGTTTTTTAAAGCGCATACCGCACTCTGCTGTCTAGCGAAGGAGGCATGTCGCTAGCTCGCCGTTTGTGTGTGGGTAGTATCTACCCACGATATCCGGCCTGGAGCCTGCTGCTGGGGTGTTTGCACTTTTAAATGCCGATGGTTGGACAGCTAGCTGGGTGTGGCGAATGTGTTACATCGAGAGGGTGAAAATGTGCGCTGCTTTTGCATGCAGGGAAGGCTTGCCAGTCCTCTGCTCCTGGATGCTTCGCGGCACCTCTTTGCTGCAGCCGACTGGGCTCCTCCGTTTCCGCTGTATTCGCTGCTTTTGCTGCGGGTAACTGCGACAGCGGCTAGATTTAGATCCTTGGTGAAGGTGATATATGTCGGGAGTTTGTGCGTGGGGATGTGCTGCTGCGTGAGGATCGGGGAGAGGGCGGGGGGGGTGAGGTGCCTGCAGCTGCTGCTTTTCTGCTGTCTCCTCTGGTCTGCTTGTGCGATTTGCAGGAAGCGGCAGCTCGCCGCCTCCTAGGCTTCCCCCGAGCGATCACTGCCATTGAAAATTTAAAGGGGTATGTCAGAAAATCTGCTAACGCTAATGCTGCTTTAAGCGCGGTCTGCTTTTTCTGGATGTTTTTCTTACGACCGTGTGAGAGACCCTCTAAAACAAGAAGGAAGCGTATCCAATGCTGCCTCCGAGACGTGAGCTGCTGTTGCGGGTGCTGTTGCTGTTGCTGCTGCTGCTTGCGCTGCTGTCTTTACCAGGCTGGCCGCAGATCGGTACGCAGCTCAAGAGTCGTCCTCGAGGGAGGTGAGGCGTGCTTCATAAAATACAACGCACACACTTCTTCTGTACCTGTCGCAGAGAGGGCTGCAGTCAGCAGCCCGCATGCAGCATCACGACTTATAGGCACGCTACACAAACTGAATTAGAGAGAAAGGAAAGCATGTCTGATGGATGGAGCTCTCTACAGTATGCAGCTCCTGTAAGACGCCGGATATCTCGCTGCATAAATAATGCATCTATATAAATATGCATTATTTATGTCCTGCTGCAGGCTGCCGTTTTCTTCACCGCCGCAGAGAGCGCATTGAGCTTTCTGCGTCACTCCGCTTAACAAGCGGCATTTTTAGCAAGGCTGCTGAGAGTTTGTTCTTGAGCTGTCTGCCTAGACAGCACCGAGGGATAGATGCTCTTTATGTCTGGGCGTGTGCGGGGGCATCTCCTGCTGCTGCAGCAAGACGCAGCAGCAGCGACCACCAAGGGATCCCTAGCCGTCCCTAGATGGTTTGACCTCTGTGAGTCATTTTAGTGGGTGGCAAAGCTGCAGCACCAGTGCGTTTGCTGCAGTTCGCAGCAGGTGCTGTGCAGTGTCGGGATGTACATTTGTACCAACGCAGAACGAGAACTTGCTGATTCTTGCTCTCTCATGGCGCGTTAGTACACCTATCTGCACTCGGCTTACACCGGACGAAGCACCAGGCAATGACAGCAGGCCTAAACGGCTCTAGATTTAGAGCTTTACTAAAGAGCACGGTGCTGCCGCGTGCAGGGAACTGACGCTTTCTTGTCACTGATACGACGATGATAGGTAGATACATGCGAAAGAATGGGTGCATGCGCCTCTGCACTGTAAACTAAAGGAGCACCCCTCAAAAACCTTCTCTAGATGTACGTATATCTGCCCGCGTGGGTGGACCGTGCTGACGCCGTGTCGTCTTTGTAGTGTGTAATTTGTTGCGCCTCCTTCTCCATAACACAAGCTTCGCGCTTTTTCCCTCTTGGCTTGAACTACCGTTCGAGCCTTCGCAGGAGTGCTGGTGGATTGCAAAGTTCGGCAAAAAAGGAACATTCGCCTTCGAAAAGGGGGCTGCTAAGCCCTCATTTTCTGCTCGCATGCATGTCACTGCTGCTGCTGCTTTACGTGTGTTGGCCACCGATTTGGGGATGCGCGGACGCGTCGCGTTCTCTGACGTTGTCTGGTGAGGCCTTCTCGAGGCGACCAGCTCTTTTAAAAGTCATGTCTGTCTGCAGGAAGCCATCAAAAAATCCGCAATGTTGGCCACTTATGGCAGCCTCGTGGGGTCTGCTTCTGCGGAGACTTCTCTCTGCAGAATTTCCATGGCCTTACGCGGGCTGCCCTGTATACTCCGATCAGTGTATGATCCTCAAAGGGTCGCGCCACTTCCAATGGATATAGTTGATCTCCCTCTCCATCCAGTCTGTCATCGCCCCGGCTGCGGGGTGGAGGCAGTGCAAGTTCTCTCGCAGCTGGTAGAAGTCACTGAACCCGAGGAGCTGCGGAAAGCAACGCCGCGCGCGCAGGTTTGCACAGAACACACCTGAAGGCAAACGTCCTCTCTCGAGCACGCAAAAAGACTCAGGTGTGGCCCCTCTCCTGAGTTCAGAAGCAGTGGGAATAATGCCATCAGGAGACGCTTTAGGGGGCCTTTTCAACACGCCGAAGTACACCGCAACTCTCTCACTACATATATATTTATGTATATATATGTATACTTATATGTATACTTATATGTACATATATATATATATATATATATATATATATATACGTATATGGATATGCGGGCCACCAGCTGTCTTTCCACCCCGCATGATGGTGCTGCCCTATTGCCAGTGTGCTCGTCTCTGCGTGTGTGTATTGCCTAGGCACATGTCTCCTCAAGTCTGTCTTTAAGCGTGAAATGCGGTAAAAAATAAAACCTCGCTAAACTTCGTATCCGAGGAATGCCTCGTGTCCAGCTGGCTCTGTCTGCGTGTGGTGACGCCCCTGCTGTTTTGCCTGCATGCCTTTCCCTTGATCGGAATCCCCCACCCCATCTACTAACAAGTTCGCTCGCGGCTGCACCCTCTGCAGACAGACTCGTCTGGACGGACGGCGACGCGCTTACTGTGGAGCAGACGAAGGGCCTCGAGAACACCCACTTCAGAGCTACTGCAGTTAAATTAGGCTGCTCAAACCGGCGCGCTAAATTAAAGTACTCCCGCACTGCCTTCGCAGCCATCGATCCCCTGCCACAAGAGCAGAAGCAGCCACAAACGGCCAGCAAGCACGCACATAGATACACATACAGACAGACACATACACATACACACAGAAAGACAGACAGACAGACAGACAAACAGACACACACACACACACACACACACACACACACACACACACACACACACATACACACATACACACACACACAGATGCGGAATCCAGCTACAAGCCAGACTTTCTGGTGGCAGGGCGAAAGGAGGGAAGAGGGTAATCTGCAGGGGTTAGCCATGGTGCGTTCGCTGAGCGTGAGAGCCAAGAGGCACAAGACATAAAGAAGGAGGGGCCGCAACGGCAAGGAAGGCGAAGGAATGTACAGTAGAGCGTATGTAGAATCAGTTAGTCTCCGCAAGGAGTGGCCAACTGCTGCAGCTGTGGCGCCTCCGACAGAGCGGCAGCACCCAAACGGTGTTGCGTGCGCGTGGGGGAGAGTCTTACCTCAGTCTGCTCATGTAGGAAGGAAATCGGAGTAAACGGCCTGCCGTGGGAAATTCGAGCCACTCCAAATACTTTCCCGTCAACAAGCCTCCAGCTAGGGCCCCGTAGGCTACAAGCGAGACGCCTGAGCGGCACGCACTCGAGCACCCCAGAAGTTTTCGAGTTCAGATTCTACAGTGGCCATCTGCAAGCCGTGCATGGCGCGAGGCTGTCAGTACATCCTGAGGCTTTTGGCGTTTGGGGTCGCTACGACGCAGCCTGTTTGCCTAGAGCGAAGAGGCGCTCGAACAAGCGCATTGTTTCTACTTCCAGGAAAGCGGCGGACTGCTAACGGCTTGGGATTCAGAGGGTAGCCTTTTCTGCCTGCCTGCGTTCTGCGGGCGCACTGCCTCCACGAACTGCTTCTCCACATCGTTCCTAAAAAGCAGGCTATAGTGAACCTGGCAACTAGCTGGGGGAGGCAGTCCTCTGCCCTTGGCCAGCTGGCAGAATTTCAGAAGGCCATATGGCGTTTCGTTGCTCAGCCCCCACGCTCGAATCTGCACGCAGCTCCTCGAGGGCACACGCTTTGTCTCTGTCGTTGCTGTTCAGACTGAGTATGAATGCATGTGTTTTCTTAGTGGAGTGGCTGGCGGCAGAGTTGGTTGCTGGCGCGAACTGCCTGAAGCCGCATGGGATTCGTTCTACGAAGGCTGCACCAAGGGGGCATTCAGTGGCGGGAAAGGAATAATCCCGAGCGGCCTCGTAGTCTGCCGGATTGAACGAAGGGAAACGGGGGCAGTGGAGGGGTTGCCTTGCCTTTCCGTCTCTTAGGAGAGCTTCGATGGCGTCTAACTGCTCCTCCATGGAGCAGTGTCTCGCCTCCGTGTCTGTCGCGAGGGCTTTCTGAAGGCTCCAAAACATGTGGCAGTATCAGAAGCGGCACAGACGCGCGGCGTAGTTGCACGCCTCTAGGGGTAGCTAAGGAAGCAGAGGGGCACTGCTGAAGAAAGCGCGAACCGAAGGCGTGGCAGCGCTTCGCCCGTGTATACAAGTGCTGTATTTTAACGGAGGAGTCGCTCGCATGCAGAGGCCTCGAAATTTTCTAAAACTCTGCGAGCACGCTCCTCAGGGATTTCCACCTTACGGGGATATCAAAAAGCACATCTGCAGCGTCTCCCGTCTCGTGCAGAGGGACGTAGCGTTGCGGCCAGTGCAGCTGCAGCAAGTCGATGTAGGAGGAGCCCAAGCGTTGCAGGCTGCCCTCCGTAGCTTGAAGGATCTGGCGTTTGGAGAGGCAGGTGCCCTGTATGCTGCACAGCCGCATCAGCAGCACACAGGCAGCTGCTGCTCCTGCTGCTGCCACGCGCGTTGCATGCGTGCATGCACCTAAGAAGCAGTCGCATTCTTGGTCGTGCCCCGAGACAGACGTGGAAGCAAGCTGCCGCTGCGGCTGGCAGCGCGTGGTGGCGCAGCAGCAGCAAGTGCTGCAGTTGCTGCTGCTGCCCCTGCTAGCGCAGCCGAATTTTTTCATACTCCGCATCGCAGGGTTTTCGATGCCGTGGAGGGGGGAGGGGGGGGAAAGGAACGTACTTAGACTTTTCTTCGGTTCTAAGCCAAGCGAGTCTCTCATCTGGTCCTGCAACCTTCGTCGCAATCACTAACTCCGCTCGCTTGGAGGCGCCTCTCTGCGCCAGCCAGCTCCCCACTATCTTCTCGGCCGTTCCGTACGTCTTGGGAGACGCGGGGAGAGGATACAGCTCGGCGGTGTCGATGAAATTCACACCCCATCCATCCACAGCGTAGGACAAGAGATCCTCAGGAGTGTTGTAGTTGCCCTCCCCCGCTGGGGGCCCCCGAGGGGCCCCCATGAACATCGTTCCCAGACCCACCTCAGACACGTAGAGATCCGTCTGGCCCAGCTGTCTGTACGATAGCGTCCAGGGAGGCGTCCTTGTCGGCTGCGGAACGCGCGGAAGGCGCCCCTTCGGCAGGCACAACTTAGGCGATGCGCAGCCAGTGGTATAAGGCAAGCCTACATGCGCGTACTGGCGGTGATAGGCCTCTTCAGGAGACATCGAGGGGCCCTCTGGTCTCGGGATGAGCGGCGGGGGAGGCAGCTCCTCATCCTTTTTGTCCTTCCCTCTTACAGAGGGCGTTTCGGGGAGGAGTTGCCCTCCTGGATCGCCCTCGAAGGTGCCCAGCTGCCGCTGGGCTAGACTGCGGGAGCCGTTACTCTCAGCCTGAGCTTGCGCATGCAACGGACTCGCTGGAGGGGCCTCCGCCGCCTCGGAAGTCGGCGCATCGCCTGCTTCTTGTGTGCAGCCTCGGCTCTCTGAAAGGACCTGCTGCACCCACGGGAAATCCCTCGGGCTTAGCGTGCGGGAGAAGTTTTGCCTCCCCGCCAACACCCCGAACGGTGCTTCCGAAATGAATCGCCACTGCTCTTCCCCCTCCGGACTCCGACGCATGCCTAAGATCGCCAAGCAAAAACAGTCCGTCTAGCGCATGCACCAGGGCGAGAGTCACGTGCAGCGGCAGCGGCAGCGGCAGACACAGGCGCTCGGGGAGACGAGAGAGTTAGGGTGCTCGACTTGCAGGCTACATATGCATGCGCTTGGCGCGTCTGTCGATACGGCCTGCGTGCGGGGATGCTGTGACGGTGTGCAACAAGCCACGCCGTGGGAAGGCCAGAGAACGCAAAGAGGCCGCAAAAAGCTCCATCGGAGGTGCAGAGCTCATCAAGTAACACGGCGGAGCGGTGGGTAGTAGCGGGAGCGACTCGAAGGACTATAACGCGTTTCGGAGGCAAAAAAGCCCAATCGCACATCAGGAGCGCAGCTGCATCACCCACCGGATATCATTTCTTCAGCAAGCGTAGCTTGACGCGCAATGCCGTCGTCAACCTCCCTATCCGGGGGCCTAGTCTCCTTCAGATAGTACCGCCGAGATTCCTCCGTCTCGAGTCGATAGGCTGGCGTCACGCCCTCTTCCTCGAGCTCCGCATCGCCACTGCGTCGCTGAGGAGCCCAGAGACGCGGACTGCCAGCAGCCGTTCAGGAACAGAGCATGCAGCTTAGGATGGATCCCGACAAATCCCTTTCCCGCTTTCCCCCTACGACGCCCCCCAGACACCCACTTCGAAGCCTGAGAAAGAAATACCATTTTATAAGGGTTGTACTTCTTGTAGGACCACGAGTACTTCCTCTTGGGATCGAAGTAGCTCTCCACATAATCGTAGCCGGCTTCCTCCGTCGTGGCGTTTGCAGCTGCACGCATACCCGAGAATCGAACACTGCAGAAACGTGGAGCTAGCCTGGCGTTTCTCGTTTTTTCGCCCACGGCACCACCAGCGCGCTGCGTGCTCGCACGCCTCCCAGCTCCGCCGAGAAAGCGGCCCCCGAAGTACGCTTGGCAGTAGCTTTCCGTCCCTTCAGTCAGATTCTTCTGCGTCGCGGTTGGTCAGAAAATTGGAAGACATACGAATGAGCCCGTGGGAGACGACAAGCCGGCCCTTAGGGAGCCCTCGGCGGATGGGGATCCAGTCTTCATCTGGCACTGCCTCCGAGATGCCATACGCGGCCTTTTCCTCTGCAGGCGAGGGTAAAAGCACAAACCGCGCGCATGCATGCAGGGATTGCTTGCTCGCTTCCCGCTTGACAGACTCTGTGGCCCTTGCAGCGCTCCCCACAGACATCCCCCGCAGCTCAGGAAATCCGCGCATGCCTCCGCATGCGCCAAAAGCCGCAAAAGCACTCAGAAACGAGCGCATGAGAGCGACGCCACCACGCAGCGGCCTGCTCCAGTGTGGAGTACCCCTCTGCAGCCTCTTGAGCTCCTCGGGGTCGTCTGCCCACTGTGCTTTCAGGCGTTCAAACGTCTCAAGGTCGATGAACATAGGGCTTGAGTCGAGCGCCTAAGGGGCATACAGCACGGCAGCACAAACTCGTCTGCGGGGTTTGCGCACTCTCTCGACGGAAGCAAAACGCCTCTCTCACAGTCGCTGCTTTCTAACCTCCCGCGTTTCGCTCCCCCTCCGGAAGGCCCCCCAATACGGTAGCCCCCTTGGCTTTCCCAAGCTCGGCAGCGATTTCGCAGCTGCAGGATAGCATGACTCTCGACTCGTGCCACTCAGCCTCTCGCTCTGTGTGTGGCAGTCTCAGCAAGAGACCTGCTGCCAGCAGCTCCCGCTGCTGCTGCTGCTCTCCGTCTGCTCTGGCGGCTTGTCTGCTGCCGTAGCACCTGCAGAGCAGCTGGTGTATCGCTCTCGGCGCGATTCTGGCTGGCTGCCTGCGTTGGCTATTCAAGCCGCAGGTAGAAACGCGGACCGCTCTGCTCTTTTCCGTTCCCAACGCGCCTACTTGGCTAGCTCGCTAGCCAGACGCTCGTGGCAGCTCCTGCAGGCCATGCGTCTCCCAGACCTACCTGTCTATACAGAACGGTTTCGCCGTCAATGGTGATGCTCTTCACAGGCAGTTGATCCACAGTTTTGGCGTGAGGCGGAGGCAGGCCTTCCCTTGCGTTTCTTGCCTCCATGTCTTCTTCTTCTACAGGTATGCGATTCAAGAAAGACTCCCACCCCGGAGTGGCGCTCTGCTCGCGCCGTCGCTTGAGAGCCTTCAGCTTCGCTCGCTGAGACACCTGAGAAGCAGAGAGGGTTGGCGAGAGCCAGTCTCGACGTAGCGAATCGGTGTCGACATCTCCGCTTGTCTCTCTGGAAGCACCGATTTCCTGCTCTCCTGCCCTGCCTGCTGCTCTGGACGCCTTCCCCAACTCGGCTGTAGCGTCTGCTTCAGCTATAGCACTCGCTTCAGCTATAGCGTCCCCTTCAGCTGCATCCTCCTCCTCCGCTTCAGCTTTATCGTCCGCGTCGACTGCTGTCATTACACGGGATCGCACAAGGCCCTCCGCAATCGCCTCTTGCTCACCATCTGGCTCGCCGTCCAGATACTCATCAGCCTGTGCATTGCTGCCCTCCTGTGCTGCTGTCTCTGGATCTTCTGCGGCGTCTTCGTGCAGCTGCAGCAAGTCCTCTGCCGCACCAGAATAGAAATCTGCATGCATGCCAGCCCCAGCAGCTGTCACGAAGCCGCGATGCTGCACCTTCTCGTGTTGTCGCGGCAGCAGCAGCAGCGGGAGCTGAGCGGCTGCAGCAGCAGGGGGAGCAAGGTCTGCTGGATACTGCCGCAGCAGCGCAGTTGCATGCACACGCCCTGAGCGGTTTCTTCTATGGAGTTTCCAGTGCTGATGCTTCTGCTGCTGATGCTGAAAAGCTGCAGGCCATATACATGAAGAACGATGGAGGAAGCCGTCCACAGGCGGCTGCCCCCTCAAGGCAGCCGCTGAGCTCTGCTGCAGATCAGCATGAAGTAATGCGTAAAACACCAGCACCAGCATACGCCTATGTGCAACGAACGCACGCAGAAGTCTAACCAGCATTTCGGATGAAATTTGGCCCTAATGCTGCTGATCATTATCCTGCTGAATGACGATTATTAGGCTGCTGAATGACGATTATCATGCTGCTAAATGCTGATTATTAGGCTGCTGAATGACGATCATTAGGCTGCTGAATGCTGATCATTAGGCTGCTGAATGACGATCATTAGGCTGCTGAATGCTGATTATCATGCTGCTGAATGACGATTATTAGGCTGCTGAATGCTGATCATTAGGCTGCTGAATGACGATCATTAGGCTGCTGAATGACGATCATTAGGCTGTTGAATGCTGATTATTAGGCTGCTGAATGACGATCATTAGGCTGCTGAATGCTGATTATCATGCTGCTGAATGACGATCATTAGGCTGCTGCCTCTCTGTCTGTGCTCGCTTGCTCTCCCCTGTAGTACTGTCTCAATGCCTTGAAAGAGGAAGTATTGCGAGGGGAGGTCCTACGCCTTGGGTATCTCTACAACACTTTCCGCTATGCGTAGACAACTCATCGCTGAACGCTGATTTCTGACATTCAAGGAGGCCCCTTCCTTGCGCTTTAGGAGCTCTCTCCGTCTTTCGGAGTGGTCAACAGCTCACGGCTGTGCGCCTTCAACCGCCGTTCCCTTGCTTTCTCCAGTGGTTCTGTCTGCTTGCAATACCCTTCCGCATGGAGCTGTGCAGCCGGCTGGTGCTGTTGCCCGCGCTGATGGCGCTATAATTGCAGCAGCAGCTGCTGCAATTGCGTCGGCGATTGCAGCTGCGGATGCTGCAATTCAGCTGCAGCTCTGAGCTGGGGCGGTTCGTCCGCGATGGCTTTACGCCGAGGCGTTCAGTTTCCCAACACTGGCAGGCCTGGCAGCGAATGCTTCGTTTTTTTGAGCATAGGAAAAGCCCCTTACGCTGCAGTAGGAGCTTCAGGAGTTGGAGCTTGCATAGGGAAAGCGGATTTCTCGGAGTACACTGTGTGGGCACTTGCGTAGGCTTGCGGGCGTGGGAGCATGAGCGCCTGCCCCCCCTGCCCCCCACGGCGAGTCACTCTCTTGCCTTCTTCGCACGGTTCCCATGAATTCGTGATTATTTCTTGCGCTTTGAGCTTTTTGCATCGTCTGCTTTGCCCTTTCCCTCCCAGAGTCTCCGAAAAATCCTCCCCGTCGGCAGTGCCTGCCGGCGAGGACCTTCTCACCCCCCATCTCTGAGCACCCCAAGGCCCTATGGCTCCTGAGCCGCAAAAAGCTTGAGGGCAAGCTGTATTCTGATTTGATTTAGCAGTCTAAAAACGTCGGCTGCGCTCCTGCGGAATTCCAACAACGGCGTTTACCTGCGCCTCTCTCTCTCTTCAACACGCTACTCTAGCGCGAGACACACAACTGTCTCTGCGCTCTTCTGTCTGGCGGGCCTCTCCTGCGTGCATGCCCTCCAGCCCTCCGAGCAGTTAGGCAAAAAATTAAAAGCCTGTGTCGGAAATGAGACACCGGAAGGCTCAAGAAGGCTCTATGACGTGAGTTGCCAAGCAAAAGGCTTCCAGCTGCGCAGCCTGGGGTAAGGCCCCCTTCGACAGCTCCAGCAATTTTCGCAGCGTTCGGTGCCCCGGTGGCGCCATTCTTGGCAGCAGTTGAGGTGTATGTACAGTGCATCGAATAGCAGTAGATGCAAGACAAGGAACCCATATGCGCGCAAACCGCCTTCGCAGGCTGCCTCGAAGATGCGCGAAGAAGATACAAGCCCCTTACTGCAACCAGAAGGCAGGAGCTCCCCTGACGCTGATGCAGCTTCAAGGGATGCAAGTGTTTCCAGCATCAACGACAGCAGCAGCGCATCATGCCCCCGCTTATCCCTGCGTCCAAACCGTGACACGTCTGCAGCATCGTCGGCAGCAGAATTGCAAGCAGAAGCAGAGCCGACAGCAACACGAGCAACAGCGACAGTCTCTCCCAACAGAAAGAGGCGCTCGTGCTTCAGCTGGTCTTCTCTGACTTTTAGCTTCGCATCATGCCTGCTAGAAGGCGGCTCAGCAGGGGGGCATTCCCCCCAGAATCTCTACGAACTTCGGCTTGCTGCTGAAAGACTGCCCCCGCTGGCAACAGCCCGCAGCACGGAGCAGGTGACTGAAGCGATCAGCAGCAATCTTGCGGCGGCGGCAGCAGCAGCTGGAGCAGGTCGCAGCAGTCATGAGGGTAAAGAGAAAGATCTTTCGGTTTACAGGGTGCTCTTTCGCTTGGTTGCGCCTTGCGCCATTCCACTAGGCTTTCTCCGGCTGCTCGAGCTGCTGCTCTCTTCGCTCTCTCCGTTGCTGCTCGAAGGCATCGTGGCTTCTCTGGAAGCTCGCGACCACGCTCCACCTCCCTCCCTGGCGCCGCGCGTCAGCCTGGCGCCCCCTAGGCCCCACGCCGAACGCGCGGGCCCACAGTCTGCGTTCCGGCTGACGCGGCCGGCGTCACACAGCATAGCAGAGTACGCGCTGGGAGTCCCTAGCACCTCCACCGCCGCCTGTTCCTC
>NW_020312306.1:0-15079 GCF_002999335.1 Cyclospora cayetanensis | reverse complement strand
TCTGTGAGGTGGGTGGCATTGCTGGTCAATGGGTATTTGATTTCCCTTACACGCGATACTTGTTTTTTCCTTTTATTTGGCGGGAATGCCCACACACTAGAGCGCTCCACCGACAGCGAGGCACAGCCCTGCTTAGGCAACTTTGACCGGGTCTCATGTTTGGTGTTGGCTAGTTTCTATAGCATTCTTTTCAAGTTCTTCAGTTTACATGTAGACGCACACATTTGCTATTCTCATTTTCACGGTTTTCGTGTTTCTTCCAGCCCCCGACTTAACAACAAAGCTGGAGCTCTTCCACTGTCCTGCATGCCGCCAGACTCAACGTGCTGGTACAGAAGACAAGGGCATGTGTTTCAAAATGAGGGAAGATGTAGCGGACCGGGCCGCTCTTAAGCAGCCTCTACCACACAAGTAATATTTAACAAACCGTTATTGAGGCACCAACTAATTGGCTTGGTCGATCATATACCTTATTTGCTGCAGAGTGCTGCTAGCCCGATACTAGAAGGCGCAATGTTGTATGCGTGTGCAGTACATGCGATGTGCAACTAGCCATGAAGGCCGGAATTGCATAGACAGCATGCACCCTAGGTGTCACACTCCTCTGGTGCAGGAAACTGTGAGGAGCGAAAGCGAGATCTTTTATCTAGAAATCATTCAATAACTTTTTTCTGAGTCTCAGTGGAACATGTCCTTGCTGTGCCCTTAGATGGAGACAAATACTATTCTTCAAAAATACGACGAGCAGACAAACAATATAGACAATCGATTACTCATTCTCAGCTAAACATTATGAGTGTGATGAAACCGTTTAAGTGTAGCTCACCTTGCTACAGTGAATGCTTGGAGTGCGTGGAGGATTCCGGAGAACGCACACAAGCTGTCCTTGCCTCCTCCCGCTAGGACAAAGGGGCTAGCGGACAGGAAGGGGAGAGTGCTTTTGGAGGGACACTCAGTCACATTCTGCTAAGCTTTGCATTGGATTAGGGGCCATGTGTCGACGAAGACCTTAGCTGAAATGTTGCAGCTATATTTGGGCAACAATTCAAGCAGGTAGGAAATATTTGTGACAAGTCAATCGCCGAATTTCCTCTGTCACCGCAGATACCGCTTGGTACCTGTAGAGGAACCCGTTGTATATACAATCAGGCGAGCCATGGAACTGGCTATAGCAGTGCAATAACAACCCCACCAGTAACTGTTAGAGGTCTCAGGTGTCTTACCAATGCAAAGGAAGCTCGAGCCTATTCCTACTCTATCTTTTTAATAGGCCTAAAGCCCTTTCCACACACCCATTGTTTATGAGGGGCGCAAAACAAGTAAACGAAATGAGGCGAGGATCACAACCCAAACGGGGGGGCCCCTGGGGCTGCATGCACAGGCGCATGCACGTCAAACAATCGGGGGAGACACGATCCCGTGTAGTGTGTGTGTGTGTTTCTCTTCAGGAGAGCTCGAACTCCTTCTCTCTTTTTTTGCCGCGTATCTTTTTATTCTGCCGCTCAAGGGCCCCTTCCCCCTGGCTCCTCACAACGGGGGGCCCTCAAGTGTTCCTTTTGTGTATAACAAAATGACTCGGGGGCCCCCAGTGTCTACGCTTGCCTGGCAGCTCGCGCTGCTGAGACAGCGAGCACAGCGGGGATCCCCCTCTACTCCCATCCCTCTTCGCCGCTTGCCACGCCGGTTTGGGGAGGGGCCGTCGGCAAGCGCCTACCTGGCGCCTCCAGTGGCTTCGCTCAAACTCCGATTGGGGCCTTTGCAGGGAACCACATGGAGCAGCAGCCGATTATTTTCCACGAAAACGTCTAGCCGTGGAGGGGTCCTTACATCCCCAGCTCTGAATGCCGCAGAGACAGCGCGTGCTTTAGGGGTGCCAGACGTTGCTCTTGGTTTCCCCTCCCCCGAAGGTAGTTCCCATTCTGCTGGAGACTCGACTTCCTCTGGTACAAACGGGTCATCAAGGAAGCATAAGAGCAAAAGGAATCTGAAGCTGGCAGCAGCGGTTGCTGTTGCAACAGCTGCCACGGCAGTTGCAGCGGTGGTTACTGCCGGAGGCAACAGCTCTAGCGAAAGACCGTTTGAGCGAAAGACAGTTCCTCCGCAGCAGGTTCCCCTAGACAGAAGAGCCACAAATGCTAGTGTTGCAAGTGAAGCAGCAACTGGTGCTGAACTAGCGAATGCTGCAGGGGTGGATGATGCTTCACAAGTTGCAACACAACCACTAGCAGATGCTGAGGCAGCGAGTGAGGCAGCAGGAGAGCTCACCGCCGAAGCAGCAGGAGCAGCAGGCACCACAGAGGTAACAGCAGCTGAAGCAGCAGACGCAGAACGGGAAGCCGCAGACCTCAGGGAAAACGAAGGTCAGTCCTTCGTCAGAGATTTGCAGGCGCATCAGCAAGCGGAGGAACTTGAAGGAGAAAAAGAGCAACAAAATCATCAGGACACCGCGTTAAAAGAAGGGGAAGGTGCAGCAGGAGAGGCAGAAGATGATTCTGGCGCTCCCAAACAGGACGTCGTCGCTGCTGCGCGTAGGTCTTCTGCATCAAGTGTCATTTTTCCTTCTTCACCCTCAGTATACCTGTAGGCATTGCATGGGGACTATATTAATTCTGTTGGGCATCTTATTATCGGCAGCCGATTCTCTTGGCATTCGCTCTTTATTCTGGGGTAGCATAGCACGCTGCCCGCTTGCTTGCGCGCTTGCACGGAGGCGACCTGGCTGCCCTGATTCTAGTGGCATGCGTGGCTGCGTTGTTCTGTAACTTTTCATCTTTGCATCTTTGCACTATTGCCTACTGTGGCGGGCCGTGTTTGAGTGCGCGTGCGTGCAGCCCAGTGCTCCCTGCCAGCCGCCTCAGACTGGGAGGCATTTTCAAAGGAGGAGTCCAACAGACTCTGTAAGCTCTCCCCGGAAGAGCTGTGTATGCATGCATTGCAGCAGGCGGAGCGGCTGGAGGACCTTCATCGAGAAGTGGAGGCGGCAGAAACAAAGAACAAACAGCTGCAACACCTCGCAGATCAGCAAGTCGCACAGGTATTGACCGTCTCTCCCCTATTCCCGTTATTTGCCGTGTGGAATGGCTGATTGGTAGAGAGGATATTTGGCTGTCTATCGTAAACGAACAGACGCGAAAGGAGCTTGAAGGTCTCCAAGTTGTGCAGCAAGCTTTACACCTGCCTACAATTCTAGAGGGGTCTCTGTTCTGCAGTATGTCTGTGAGGTTATGTGCTTTTGGATCCATGTTGGTTGGTGTCCTGTATTCCATTTCTATGAAAAAAATGCACGTGAGCACGTGTGGATCTCGGCTTGTGGTGAATCGCAGTTTACCGTAGATACAGTTGCCGTTCTATGGTCGCCATGTTGGGAAGCGTGACCCCACAAGCATTCGTGTATGCATGCACGAGAGGAAGTCTGTTTTGGGATGTGCATGACAGCTGAAGTACAACAGGGAATCTTCTCGGAGTTTTTTAGCTGCGGCTTGTGGCATCTTTGCAGCTTCGGCGAGACGCGAAGGAGGCTTTTGCAGCCCAGGTGACATGGGTGTTCGGGCTTGCACGTCCCTCACTACGTATGCAACCCCTTGGTGGCATGACATCTCCAGAAGTTGAAGCTGCTGTACATCGTACAACGCTATAAGGTTTGACGGTTTGGTGTGCTCACAATGTTTCTAGGCGGAGGCAGCGTTATCAGTGGTGGAGGCGAGGACGTGGGAACTATTTGAAATGCAAGACGAAATGCAGGACTGGCTGTCCACAAATGAAGAGAAAATGCATGCAGTTGAGTCGCAAGTAGAGGAGCTGCAGCAGGTACAAACGTTGAACTCCAAGCTACACACGATGGCATGCACGATGACATACGAGTGTCGAACACTGTTAAACCCCAACCGTTCTCCGCAGCCCTGTAGGCCGTTCTCGTAGCAGCTTTAGCGTATTGTCTAAGGGTGTAAAGTCTACTGCTGGTGGCTTGTGGCTTGTTCCAGGAGTTTGGCTCGTTGCTGTGGCGCATGAATACCGCTGTTAGTGCGAGCCGAATCGGCGTTGCTTTGTCATCTGTGGACTCGGCGATTTTCCGCCGTGTGCCGATTGGAGCTGCCGTCCGTGAGCTGTGGAAGGTATGTATATTCAACTCGATGGCAATCCTGCTGTCCTCTACCACATCGGTCATTTTTTGTTTCCGTAGTTGCCCCTTGTAGGTCGTTTTTGCTGGAGGTATTAGTGAGAGAGACACGCAGGAGCCCCCGAGTCGGTCTCTCAACATGAGCTTCCAGGCGAGAGTACGCCCAAATGAGTACGCTGCCTTGTACAGGCAACAGAAAAGCGCGCTGCTACTGCCCATTTCACAGTCTTTAATCCTTTGCCCTTCCAAGCTCTTTCGTGTTTGCCTTGTGTATTTACAGGCTGGAGAGGAAGACCCCGTAGTTGCTGCCGCCGTTAAACCTCTTCTGCCCCTTCTACCCGTCTTGGACAGTGATCCCGTAGAGACGGCCTATTCAGCATTTGTACGCTAAGTTTCTGTGTTTCTGCCGGTTTTCGCATCTCCTTTCAGTTTCTAAAAGCCCTGCATGTCACAAACTCTTCGTTTTGTGCATACGAGCAACGTATTGTGCAGCAAAAGTTTAGCCGTTCCCCTTCAGTATTTGTGCATTCAATTTATTCATTCGGTATCTTAATTATCGCAACTCGCTTATTTTTTTCTCAGGAACAGCTAAACAAGGCTGTGCACTGCAGCGCGCGTGCTGCGTTCGTCCCTGAGGATTCGGGAGTTCTTATGCACCTCTTGGGGTTTTTTCTGGGCTCCTTGTATTCCGTAATGCCATTACCACTCTATGACCCTCCCTCCTGTGATACCCAAGACAATGTTAAACTAACTGCAAGTGGAGTTCTCCATCAGAACCTCGCATGGCTTTCACAGGCACGCATACACGCAGACAAAGGTAAGGCCCCAACGCTGGTACTTCATAGAATTTTGCTGCGGCTTGTAAGCTGAGTCTCTTATACCGCTGCTTGTGGTGCAGGCCACTAGCGCATGCACTTATGTTAGCGTTCCTTGGCAAGTCGTTGTGTGTTTTATTTTTTGCAGCTGACCTATTGTGTGCCGTACAGTGTCTCGACAGACTGCGGGGCCTAGCACGGCAGGAGTCAGAGGACGTAGCCAAAAGAATAAAAACGGCTCTTCTTGTACATCAGGTTGTCGATACAGTCCGGGCCCGCCTCTACTGTATGAATAGCCAGATCACCTCGTAAACCCTACTCTAAGCTCAAAACACTTACGCCTCATATCTTGCTACCATGTGTGTGACATCCACCTGTAGTAGACGAGTTGTTCATTGTCCCCGGTACCGCCGTGTGTGACGTCCCCCTGTGGTAGACAAGTTGTTTATAGTCCCCACTATTTTAACCCAAAGCCTTCTATTTGCACCCAACTCATCACATCCAATGCGTCACATGGAATCTGTACCGGGACAAATTTATGCGTACTTCCATTTGACTCTTTTCTGTAATATCTTGTTAGAGACCCTGTGAGGCCGTCAGAGATCCCACCAAGTGCATTCAGGAGAATTTTCGGCTTTTTGCTCAGTGGGCACAGCTTGCATGGGCCTTGTTTTGGCAAGGCAATGGTTTGGAAGACATTTCTTGTGGGTAAAGTAGGATGTGCTGGATCAGCGGAATGTGTAGAAATGCTAATTAGCTCACGCGGAGTAGTGAGGTTAGGGGACCACGGGGCGCTTGTAACAGCCTGGGGTGCGCCTTCACTGCAGAAGGGGGTTCAAGAGCACCAGAGCGGACCATTGGAAGGGGGCAGAGGTAATTTTCCAGAAGAACAAGTCGATCGCAGCATGAATCAAGAAGTGTATCACGGAGAAAAACAGTGGTAACGGGTTTTGAAAACATCCAAACCGGTTTTGAGTATCGAGTTAGAGAAGAAACACCTAAAATAAGGGGAAAGAGCTATGGCAAAAGAAGGGTTCTAAGCCTATGAGAGGACCGCTGTGCATGCAATTCCGTGTATAATTTACACGCTTGCAGATTCACATAGCAGGCAGAGATTGGACTATGGTGGCCCTTAGACGTAATTAAAAATTGCCATAATTTTTCTGATGCAAAAAGTTAGGCATGGGACGCAGATAGCTAAAAGTAGCTAGTATCTTCGGGGCACCGGAGAAGACAGCGCAGCCGCCATATTGCCTCCCAAAGCCTCGTTATTGTGACTGGGCCGCGCTTTTTGTTTCATTTGAAGCGAAATTCTGTTTATCTGGAATCTAGAGCAAATTCTTGAGTATTTGTTGCATAGTTGGGTTGTGCTTTTACAAGTGGAGGCTTTCGAATGGCATGCGACCGACGAGCCTACACCGGCACCGCTCCACTGGACTGGCGCCTCCGACATCGGAAAGGGGTCTCTGTCTTTTTCTACTTACTTTGAAGTGACCGAATTGATATTATACTTAGTCTCTTTAATTTATCTGTGAAATAATTGCTCTTTTATATTTTGGTTCCGCGACTTTGGTCGTGCCAGGGCCCCTTGTACCCTTCAACCTCAAGGCAAAGCACTGTAATCTATATCATCATCAGTTTAACTCGTTACCTCTCAGCTGACAAATCGTTTATACTCTTGAAAGGAACCTTGATATAATGCTGCAAGCCAATAAGGCGCACGTAATCGCAGGCCTAGCCCGTCAGAATCTTCATTTGAGGCAGTTAGAGCTGCAGTATTGGACGGAGGTTTTGAAGAAGTTCGGCACTTTGGCGGCCTTCCTTGGCGGTTTTGCCTCATCTGTAATGCAGCTGCAGACTGACATACCCAAGGGTCCCCAAGGCTTCCATCTCATTTTTTCCCTCACTGCAGCGGGTGCCATGGGACTTAATTTCTTAGTCTTGGCGATCTGTACAACCTGCACGGTCTGGGGGCCTGGAAAGGCGCTTATCGGTCAGGGAGATGAGTCATACAGAGTTGTAAGTGAAGCAATAGGAGAAAAAACCAGGGAGGGAAAGATGGAAAGTAATACACAGGAAGTTAGATAGAGTAAAGGACAGGGTAGACGAAGCTATCATATGCGTGCAACCCGATCCCTCGAGAAAACTTGCCTTTGCCTCTTCCCATCTCCGTTTGCTTTTCTGATGTGAGATATGCTCACGTGCGAAACTTAGCGCGTGTGGACTGCATGCAACCAGAAAACAAGGGAATTAGGTGATGAGCTAGTTTACGCAGCAGGTGGAGTTGCAACGTGATAATTATTTGCCATCCTCGGTACATCTTAGTCATGACATGACAATCTGTGGGATCTGCAATTATTTACCTTCCCTTTAATTGTATGCTTCAGCGTATTCGGCATTTTGCCGTTTTATATATTTCTTGCACCTTGTGCTGGCTCCTGATAGCGTATTCTTGGGCCACTGGGTCGCATCTGTACAGTTGCCGTAAGCTTACGAATGTGGAAGGTTTTAGGTCCGCTCGTGATTGCGTGCTATCCGGCCGTTGCTGCTTTGCTGACCTCTCAGGTGATCGGAGTAATGGAAAAGGCTTACCATCGGTCGGTGGTATTCTTCCGCATGGGAACCCTATGCTACTTCTTTGCGACTGTCTTTGCATCCCTTTGCCTCTTCTCCTTCCTAGGAGCAATGTTGTTATCCCTAGTGCTTTCCCTAGTTTTCTTCTGCCTTTTAAAACATGTTATGGCCTTGAAGGAAAAGTTTGTCCCTCAGAAGTTTAGCTCGGGGCAGCTCGAGGGGAATCCCATTCGGAATATTGGCGTTGTAATGACCAGAGAGGCCGACGCTAGGCTCTCTGGCCTCTGCATTGATCCAGCATTTGGGGCCAGGATTTAGCGCGAGAACACCACCAGGGACGTCCGCTTCAGAAGCAAAAAAATGTGGCTAGCTCTTTTCAAGTGGCAAGAGGGGGGCATTCAGCTGCTCAGAATCGTGGACACATTGAAGGGCGATAACGAGACTGACAGAATAAAAGAACCAAAACGACTTAAAGGGCGAAAACGCAAAGAGCTTAGAAACTACAGAAAGAGCAAGACGAAGATTTGAGAGGGAGGACAGACGGGTAGGAGGGATGAGGCTGCGGGTGTTTGTGCCAAGGAAACGTACCTAAGGCAATTCTAAACCTCAACTGCTCTCTATTACCATGTAGAGCATTGCAAATTTCCAGGAGTAACTGTGCATTGTATTATAGGGTAAGGTTTTTTGAATACAATACAACGCCGAGCAGCTGGATCCTCCGATGGGCAGGTGTCTTTGAGACGGATCGATTTGCAAAGAAGGGACACAGCAGAGAGTAGCTCTGCTGCTAGCGTGCGACCGTATACGCATGAAATAAATTTTCCCCAAAACTAACAAAGGCTGGCATTTAATCTAACCACGAACTTCTCTTGCTCCACACAACCGTGAACCACAAGCAATTCTGTAGATACAACCACCGAGGCCTCTAGTGTTTCGCATGTCTGCTTGATGGGAGTGTCATACGGGAGATCTAGGGAAAGTGAAGTTAGAGGGGCGGCCTACTCTTGACTTTTAAATGCACTTTTGCCCAAAGTTATGAATAAAAGTCTCTCACAGCGTCTCATGTGTACGGCACGCTTCACGGGGAATACCTAACTGTCGAGCATAGGACCCAGAGCAGTCTGCACTACTATTGCACTGACCTCCCCTGCCATCCGTAACCCCCAAAAGTACCTCTGCATTAATGATTTCTTCTTCCAGAGACAGGGGATCATTGGGAAATTTATTGTTACTGGTAGAGGATCGTTGGGGCTGGGTTGTACTACCGAAATTGGTGCTCGGCTGTTGTACTGCGGACGTGCAAGCTATAACAGCGAGAGCAAGATTGGTAAAGGAAGACATTCTGAATGGGTGATGTGGTTTCTGTCTTTTGCATCCACCACTGAAGATGAACCACCAATGGCACAACACACAACATCCATGCAACATCTACTTGAGTAACGTCATCTGGGGTGTCCTGCATTTGTCGTTACATCGAAGCATCTCATTCATCCTTGCTCTCCGCTTCCTTATATACTTCGGGGCTGACGCACAGAAGGAGGAGAGCCGACCCAAACAATAGCAAGTCGCCTTTCATTGTACTCTGTAGTTACGATATCCCCGCAAAAGGTTTAGGAGGAAGTCCCCTATTAATGTACCTAATAATAATCCAAGCCTTAACATTAGCAAAGAGCATTGAATGCATAATTTGCGGGAAGTCCTTCTCGGAAACAACGTAAAAGCTGAGCAATAGGTTTTAAATCGCTGACGGGCGAGGGCACCTGGTGACCCAAAATTATGGACTTTGGGGCTGTATGTCTACTTTCTGGCGTGCCATTTTGCTCATTTTGGTAATAACAGTCATTTAAAGTCAGTGGATATGACGGTTTTGTTTAATAGATTAGTTTCATTCGAAAGTGACCCGTGCTGTTCTCTCGCCCCCAACGAGCTGACACCAACGCACGGACGGCGTTGCTCTCCTGGATGCTTCAATATCAGAAACCTACGCCTCTTTCCGACGCAGAATGAATTTCTTTGAGACAAGCTACGGAGTTTTTTTCGGTTCCAACAATACTGTCCTATCATCCTCACCTCCGAAACCCTGTGCCAATTTTTGCAGAGAAGCCGTAACAAGGGGACCCCTGTGGGGGTTCAGCGACCACCCCCCCGCTGGTCTCCCAGGGCCCCAGTGGCTGGCAAGCGATGCAGCGTCCGTGGTGAAAGGGAGCGCAGGGTCGTCAAGGGGACCCCTCACAACCTATGGTGAGTCGTATCAAATTCGCAGTAAAAGCAGCGGTATGGTGCACCATGCCCACGGGGCGCATGCGCAAACACAAGAAGTAGAGGTAGAACAAGAGGAGAAACATATAGAATCCGGAGCCCCGGAACAGGTAGACAAGAATGAATACTTCCCCTACAGCATTAAGCACGGTGAAACAGCCATATCCACAGCAGACAAGTCCATTCATGAGAGCAAGAGAAGCATAGGCAGAAGACAGGATACGCTTTCGTGGCTCAGCAACAAAGGAGATCACAGTATGGGTACCGCTGCCTTTATGACCTCTTCACAAGCCATCGGGAGGGTTCCTGAGGGGCTCAACACAATCAACCAATTGTTCGCATCCCAAAAAGGAGAAAGAACGCAGGGACTAGAGGGGAGAAGGAAAGACCCTGCAGGTATCGACTCCCTAAAGGACAGTCTTTGGTTTTACCCCCCAAAACTCGCCGCCTACAGCAACTTTAAGTAAATAGCAAAATGAGGGCAACATTGACTTGCATATTCCGCAGGAGTGTGAATGTAGACAGCAAAAGCACTGCACCTGCAATTTACGGCACATCTATGTAGCAACACCGCAAAAACATCCAAGAGCTCTAAAAGCTTTCTTCCTGCAGCGCATATTAGTACAGACGACGGAACTGACGCGTCATTATATCTTAGTGTACAATCAACAGCAAGGTGACTGTGCGTTACAGTTTATTCAGCATAATGCGGGATGCTGGAGTTGCATTTTCAAGTGCTGCAAGCACTCTTTTCTTTCCTAAATTAGCCAGTCGATTTCCTTTCTCAATTCGTATAAGGGAATAAAAACAGTGGGAGGCTTACAATAATGGAGCCAATGTAAGCCAGCTGCTCTGCTGAGGCTAGCTGCTCGGCGGATTCTCTGGCTTCTGGTTCAGGATGAAAGGCTATAGGGGTAGGCCAAGGCAGGTAAAATGTCCCAAGCTGCTATCCTTTTACGAGCCAGACAGTTTTTGGATCTAGGCATAGTCCAGATTCCGTAAACAATGACTCTCTGAGGAAAGCAGCCACGTTTCCTTGCTGTAAGAAGCAATGAAGAAAAAAGCTTGTGGCGTGTCCAATTTAATATTATGAAGGCCCAAGCTGCCTTGAACTGGAGATATTCTTTTCTCACAAATAATTCATGTACGCCAAGCAGATTAGGCCACTGCCACCGAGAGGGTCTTTTCCTAGTCCCCGATAAACCAACTGTAGAGGGTGAAGCTAATTTTAAGAGCTGTTTTGTACACGAACGATATTCATTAAGAACAAAAAACGCAATATCTGATTTGGCTTATTGTATATGATATTGGTTGCAGAGCAGCGTTAGCTTGATAGAACAAGACGCAAAGTCTGTGCGCAAGATATTGAATGGAACTAGCTGTAAGATGCCCTGAGTGTACAACTTCACCTAAGGTCTCACTGGCCCAAAACTTCACTTCGGATTCAATATAAGTGTAACAGAAAGGTATTGAATGTTTTTCCAAAGAATACTCGCCTTTCCCTACCCCTTCTCCCAGGGCTCCTGGCAAGAGGAAAGAGGGACAGCTAGGGTGCGCGTTGCTGTAACCTCTAAGGACCACAGTTATACACAGCTAGCTGCACAAACCATCCAACGCATATGCACTTTGCATTTTGTATCCTGATCTCGGTCGAACATGCTATGGTTTAAATAAAGCTTGCCAATAGATAAAGCAAGGATTCAATTCTTTTCTGAACTTTTACCTCTACTAACTAGTTTTGTATGGAGTGAGTATTTGTACCTTAACACGCTAAGTAGAGTGCTTAGACGCAGTGACAACGAGCACCATAGCTGTCACTCTCAGTCTATCTGGTAACTCTGGAGGCGCAGGCACGCTAGGGAGGGAGCTCTGCTGTAGATTCACTTAGCAAAGCCCTATAAAGTTTGGATTGAGTCTTAGGGGAAGCATTTTCCTAGATTCGCGTTAGTTGTGGCGCCACAGTTGGTTGCACATCATGGCTCGATTTAGCTGTTCCCCGCTCATCCACTGGCTGTGGATGCAGTAAGATTTTGGGCTCCCCAATTTTAAGATGTTCGATTTGCATAAAGTTACTCGATAGCTCATTCACCTGACCTCGTTAGCAGCAGTGTGAAAAAAGTCCTTCTGGCATTGTTAAATGACGGTAGCACAACGCCTAGAGGCAGAGGCCGGCCCGCGAGCTGGTGAGAACATAGTAGCTCCGCAGCTGTGAAAAGGCATGATTTGTAATCCAATTGAAGTGTATGAGCGCGGTGATCAGGCTATGTGGACTAGAAAAGAGTGAAGGCCACACGGACAGACAGAACAAGAAGAGTTCATCGGTCGGTTGGAGATGTACCTCGCCCTGCACTCCTATTCAAATAGAAGCAAATACTCCTTGACCCACGTCAATTGATAATAAAAGCACATAAGTGGTGGCCTTGTTAATGCAGAACTTGTTCAATTGGAATTACTACATTTCAAGCATTCCTACATGCGCAAACTGATTGGTTCACGCCAATATAAGCTCACCAGCAGGGCTTGGGGGGATTGAAAAGGTGAAGCAACAAAAATTATTAATACACTGCTCTATCAAACAGTACAAAACTTTCGTTCCTGAGAACAACATAGTAGACGATCCGCTGTTTGGGCAGCGGTTCGTCTCAGATCTACCCGAAGTGGCACTTTGGGTGACTGCAGGACAAAGCGCAACCTGGCGATCAAAAGGCCAGCATGTGGGGCTTCCAAAAACTAGAAACAACTTTAGATATCGAAATCAAATGAGCACAACTACTGCACCATTCGTTAAAAGGCAAGACTTCAGCTGGTATTTAGGGCCTATGGGTGTAGGGGTTGTAACAACCGACCTCAGCCTACAGTATAGGGTAGACAAAAAATGCAAGCCAGGGAAGACCCGAACAACTTAGCAGCCCCAAGCAGCTCTCCAAGAGCGCATGTTTTTCTACTGTCACGAATTGTGTCACATAATTTGGAACTGCAAGAGCACGCGATAAGCCAGTGACTTGAGCAACATGAGCGGAGCAGCGCAAGCAGGCTAACTGACGAGGCTAGGGCACTTACACACCACTCCAAATTGGAATGGCTCCATTAATTATGGAACGAGACATTGACGTTAGGCCTGCATACCCCGACTTCACCCCAAATACGCCGTCAATGACCCACTGGAAGACACGCGTGTGGCCAGAGCTACGTGCTGTGGAGATTGGAGTGCCAGGAAGCGCTAGTGTGGAGTACCTCCTAGTCTCATTAGCAAACCTCGATCTCTCTATGATGAGGTAACACCTCAAGAAGGTGAGACAGGGCCCCTATGAGAGCAACCCAACAGAGTAGGAAGAGAAGATGCTTCCGAGAATGCACCCTATCTGACTGGCTCTGCAACCAATTCGTTTGTAGTGGATTCGCACGTTGACTAAAATAATATCAAGAGTCACAAATTTCAAGCATGGGTTCGTGGATGGGCTATTCAACAACGAGCTGCTATCAGGCTGGCAATCTGCTAATAGTCCAGCTCAAGTATTAAACTAATCCCCGGGTTGGCTCCGAGCTGTGTTCCGCCGTTTCAGAAGTTTTCACAGCACAAGGAAAAAATTAAGTGACATTCGAGCGACTCGTTGGAAGAGGCAAAGTGAAAGAGTCAACCACCAATTTCAGCATAACAGAGCTTTGGTGCAGCGAAAATGACGGAAGATGGTTCATGTACGCCAAATTAAAGCTGTCAACAAGAAATCTCAGGCAAAAGCTCCCGATGCTGGCGAACTACTTGACATACCTTCAGCATATACAGGCTACTCGACTTTCAACGTTACGAAGGCCTTTTATACTAAATCCCCATGCACGCACATGGAAAACACAAATGGTGTTCCACACGTGCAGTCGTAAGCTGAAGTATATCTTCATGCCGTTTGAACATGTTGATGCATCAGCTGTGGGGGAGTGGCAAGTGATCGGAGCTTTTATGGGCCTATCAAGCAGGATTGATTGGATGTCTACATGCACGATGTTTTTGTGTTCAGCAGAAACATGCAAGAACACCGACAGCACCAACGGCGTACTCTACAGCTGTCTCTGGTAAAGCCCAGTATGCGAAGGCGCGCATGCGTTCGTTTTCCCCTATACCAATTGCGGTTCTGGGATCTTGTGTTTTAGGTGCGGGAATTGAGCCATTTTCGCCCAATATTGAGCTGACCCCGACATGGCTTGTACGTATCCGCAAGGAGGCTGCAAAGTATGTTGGGATGGTATCCTCCTACTGACATTCCTGGAACTGTTTAGCTCACTGCTTTTTGACGGACTGACTGAACTAACTGCAGTCTGTGGCCTCAACAGAGGAAGCAAACGTTGTAACAAGGATACCTACCAGCAGGGTTGCGACTCTTCCGGTACTCGCATTACTCTACTCAGCACCATTTATTACCACCAGTCAGTGCTAGTAATGCAGTGGCGGGTGCTATTCTCTGCCAACACACTAGGTACTCTCCGAAACACCCGACTAGTACTTGCTATTCGCATCGCTTCACCGTCCCTGACGAGAAATATCCAGTGCGGGATAGAAAACGAACTCTATGCGGCGTGGTGGGGCATAAAAGTGCGCCGGCATTCTTTACGTGGGCGTCATTTTACTGTTTAAACCAACCGTTGTTCTTTAACGTATCCCACCTAAGGATTCTAGACTTCGATAATCCTTCAGTTGTTTGCTGACTTGAGTGCCTTCTCAGTCCGATTTTGCAGCGAAGTACATTGAAGGCAGCATTAGCGCAGTCGCCAGAGCGCACTCGCCACGCCCCACCGAATCCTTATTGTGCAACGCAGTCGCTCTTGTGTGTGTCGAATGACGGGATTCTATAGAAAATGCGTGAGTCATGTGCATTCGACATCCATGCATCCACCATCATGGCCAGTATCCGGAATGGCGAGCGAGTAATGCCCTGCGACGCTCAGGATGGCTTGCTGTGGGTCAAACCAAATCGGTGATTCTATTGCTTGTACACTCCCACTTTGTTCCGCCGTCCTGTTTTGCGCATAGCAGATGACCATCCAGTTTCAGGCCAACGTGGCACTCATACTCAGGTGTAAAGGATTTCCATAAACTCTGTTGACGTGAGATGTCTCCCACGTAAGAGATGTCACACCCAATTTTCAGCAACTGCAGCTACTAGCAGTTTCTTGATAGGGCCTTTGCAAAGTCTCAACGCTCATCAAAGAATATGAACTGATCTGATTATAAAAGTTGTTGTTGGAGATCTGGATGTCAAGAATTTGGGTAGCGCCTACCTCGTTACAAATACTCAGTAAAGATGGCATCATGATTGTGTTC
>NW_020312305.1:0-15115 GCF_002999335.1 Cyclospora cayetanensis | reverse complement strand
GCCATGTAATCCTATGTGTGCCGTGGATGCCTCAATGGAAGCCATGCATATGGCTGCAGCTAGGGGCAACGGAGGTCAGTGTGCCAGGAGCGCTAGGAAGGAGCAGCTGCTGAACTTTTGAGAAACGCTGATTGGACATTTGGTGGGCGGGGGAGGGTCGGTAAATCAACAAGGAGAGGGGAATTGTGCAGGCGTGTGGGTCAGCATTACGGTGAGGGAAAACAGTTATGAATATGCATCCCCGCCAATTAACGCCTTTGCGCATAATTGGCGCCTTGGAAGCTTTCAGAAATAACTTGAGAACCATTGATCCACTTTCTGAGCAGTGACAGGGCTGGATTAAGGGATGCACTCAGCAAATATTTTACGTATGGTGACGGCAAATCCAATACCATTCTAATTCTTGACTGCTGACAGTCTAACAGAAAGTTTATCCTCACATAAGTCTTGCTTTTTAAAAAAACGAGAAATCAAATGATTGAATCACCAAATGAGGTTAGCTCATTTGCGAATCCACATTCATTGTACGAGCGGGGAACATCCGGATCGAAGTATGTGGCGCTGCCTCTAAGGTCTCCGTAGAGAGCTGCTGAACTCCGAATTAAACAAGCTTACTGGAAAGTTACCGGAGGCTTCTCAAGGGAACTCCTATCCTGACTGCGCCTGCCTATGTTTCAATAAACAGGGAAAGGGTCTAGGGCGCGCGTAGCTGCACCCCCTGAGTACTCCGAGCATTCGCAGCTAGTTGCACATGGCATCTAGCGCACAGTCACACACCGTTGCGGCGTCCTGTAACTACAAAACACGACTCCGCAGCGAAAGAGATATGCGACCAGACAAACCAGTGCGTAAATTTTGAGCTAGCGCTTCATCAAATATAACGAGTGTGACGGAAAGTGTGTGCGCGTAGTGCGTTTCGCTGTACCCCGCCGCTATCTGCAGCATGCTATGCCCGGTGAAGTCTCTGCTTGTTGTTAGTGTTGGTGCTCAGCCCGCACAGGCGGTTATTTTGGCAGCCCCAAGGCCGAATGAGCAGCTTCGTGTGCGTTGTAGAGTGACACACAGTAAAAACCCCTCAGTGCGTAAAACCACAGACACGGCACGTCGAGGTGGGTTGTTCGGCATGGCAGGGACGGCCTCTGATGCGTATCGGCCACATGGCTGATGAGGCAGTCTCGGTAGCACAAGTCTTTGCTGCTGTACCATTCAGGATAGGGGGGATTCTTCACGGCATAGACCTTCGCTGTGTGTGCGCGTGCGGCGTATGCATGAGTATTTTTTCATGGGGCTGTGTTTGTGTTTGCAGGAATACCGCGCGCAAGCCTTCGATCGCGCGGCTCCCCCACGGGCCATTTCTAAATGCGGAGTTGAAATTAATAAGAGAGCGTCAGTAGACCGTATGCGAGAGCATCTTGCACATTGGATTTGTTGTTTGGCAATGCGGCTGCTGCAGGCAGCCCCAGTTCAGGTTGGGGCCTGCTCTGGCCATGTGGGGCGTGCGGCCTTCTCTGTGCGCCTGGCGGCTACGGGCGTGGCACTCGTTGTTGCCGTTTCCCATGACTAAAACGGATCCCCTTCTGGTTTTTCCGACTTTGGCCTTCGAATTTCTGCTGAAGGAGATCAGAAAAAGCCACGATGGGCCGCATGTACGGTAACGGCAAGGGTATGAGCGCCCCGGCGCCGCCCTTCAGGCGTAGGCCCCCCAGCTGGCTCAGGGTGAAACATCAGGAGGTTGAGGAACACATTCTCAAGCTCGCGAAGAAGGGCCAAACGCCTTCTCAGGTCAGAAGCTTTCGAAGCTGCGACACTCACATGCGCGAGCAAGCAGAGCGGCGGCAGCACAAGCAGAGGCCGTGCCCGGAAGCTGCCCCCGGCTGGCTGCTGCACCTGCCTGCAACTCCTGGGCAGACACGGCAGCTCCTGCTGATTGATTTGACGGGTGTCTTCTGATGCCGACCGCAGTGGCACCCCCGCTTTCTGCAATGGCTGGGCTGAACGGCTGCAGGCCCCAAGTGGCCTGCCAACGCCGCGTTTGGGGAAGGGCGCCGTAGGGGAGAGGCTGCTGTGTAGATCTCAGATTCATGGAGATGGACGGGAGAAGGGGTGGGTGGGGTGTTTGCGGAATGGGGTCGGCTTCTTTTGTCGCTCGAGTTCGGAGTGTCAGGGGGGGCCTTGTCATAGCCTTTCTACATCTCCTGCTCGAATATGATCCCCGGATGAATGGGGAAGCGCCGCTTTTCGCAGCCTCCAGCTTTCTCGTCTGGCTGGCAGCACCCTCGCGTCGCTACATTTCAAGTCTCGAGCTCCCTGCTTTCTAGGCCACTTGGGTCATCCCATGGCTCTTTCAAGGCGCTTGACGTTTGTTCCTTGTCAGAGAAAGGTGTCATCACCTGTTTCGCATGCGTTTTTAGTCGGTCTGAATCTGTGCATCCTGCGCCTCCGTGGTAGTTCCAGAGTGCTCAAGCCTCGGCTGCTCAGCGCTCATGTTGCTCATGGATGCGTCCCTGCACCTCTCCTCTTTGTGCAGATCGGCGTGACACTGCGGGACCAGTTCGGTATTCCTCAAGTGAAGAGTGTGACTGGCAGCAAGATCCTCCGTATCCTCAAGAACCAAGGTACTTCCGACGAACGAGAGATAGACCGCTTGTTAGAGCCAGGCCCATCCCGCCTTTTCCTTGGTCATGAATCTCTATGCTTCCTGCTGTCTCAGTTCATGCATCCGTGTATGTATGTATGCGCACCCTTCGGGGAGTCAGGGGATAGGGGCAAACAGGAGTTGCATAGTTGCAATCCTGACTTGCAGATCTGCATCATATCGTCTCCCCCGCGTTCGTCCCTCTGGCCCCTCTGTTACATACGACTTTCCGGGGGTAGTCATGAGGCGAGCTTTTTAGAGTTGCGCAACTTAAAAAAACTCTTTCTGCATGCAAACTGATGGGGGGTTGAGTTGCTTTTAGTGCAGCCTCCCAACCTCGCATGCAAGACGCATCCTTATCGGAACTCGAGATTTAGCGCGGCGCGACTTTTTCTATAAGTGCCACCGCCGCCGTCGCCCTCGGGTGCATTGTCTGGGTTGTTCTGGCAGACTTTCTTGCGACTATCTGCTGGAGCTGTCATTTTTCTGGATCTGTGTTGTTGCTTGGAGTCTGGCCACGCTTTCTTTTTTTCATCCTCTCGAAACAGCATGTGACGCGGGCTCAACTATGCGGACGGCACATTTAACGTGCGCGACTGATTTGAATTTCTCAGCATGGGCGCCGTGGCGTCGATGCGTGGGAGTGTATCTGAATATATATATATTTATTGGTCAATCTTTGTGTCGGTGTGCACGTAGATGTGCATCTGTGGGTGCGGTGGGCGTTGTGTTCTTTTTGAATTTATTGCTTTTTTGTCTAGCGCCAGCGTACACAAAAAGCGCGGCGAATCTCAAGGGGCCGCTCAGACGTGCGCATGATTTTTTCTTGCACCTTTTTTGTTGCCTCAGGCGTTGCCCCCGAGATTCCGGAGGATCTGTACTTCCTTATCAAGAAGGCGGTGGCCATTCGGAAGCATCTTGAGAAAAACCGAAAAGATCGTGATTCCAAGTTCAGGCTGATTCTGGTGGAGTCGAAAATCCACCGGTTGGGTCGCTACTATCGTCGCACCAAGCAGCTGCCAGCCACATGGAAGTATCAGAGCTCAACGGCTTCTGCCTTAGTGGCATAGAAGAAGCCTTTAAACACGCCTTCGTTTCTCCTGAGCGCTCGCGCGGTCTCTTGCGCCCTCTTTTGAGTGTTTAGGAGGCAGTCTTGAGGCATATACATTTGCAGGCATCTTGCGCGCGCATACAGCAGGAGGGCTTGGCTGTGGGGGGAACACGGCGCACACGGGAGAACTGCGCATTTCTAGTACGGATAAACCCCAGAGTGGTGTGCAAGCGGGTCTTTGCATCGGGGCGTAGGCGCGTGAGAAAGAAGGAAACGGAAAAGTGGGCAGAGAGGGGGTGCAGCTAGCTGCACAGTAGGGAGGGAGAAGAAGACACGAGACAGATGTGGCGAGCAGTGACAGGTGGGCAGTTTTTTGGTAGGCAGATACTTGTGGAGTGCGGCGAAACGATGGGGTTGCCACCTAGCGACTTGGCATATACAGAAAAAATGTAGAAGAGTGGAGCTTTGAAGTGAGCGAACCGGGGTACAAGACGCATGACTGGCCGCATTTATTCGCCACCTGTGCGGCGGCAGGTGGCACGTAGGGTCTGGAGCTTCTCTCCAGGCTGCATAGCGGCTGCGTAGATAAATAAAAGTATATATATTTAGGCGCTTCGAGAGTCCTTTAGCGCGTACACTCCAGTCTAGGCAGTGCCGAAAGTGGATGTGTTAGGCCTTGTTTGAGGCGCGGATTGCTGGGGCGTTGGGAAGGCGCACAGGAGGCGAGCCGCACGTCTTTGCAGTGGGGATATGACTATCGTATCTCGACCCCACGCTGCGGCGTATGCCTCCTGCCACCACCTTCCGGATCTTCCTTTTGTTCCTTCCTGCTCCCTGCTGCGTGGCCTCAAATCTGAGCCTTGGAAGGAATGCTGTTGCGCCTTCTGTGGATTAATGGAGCAGGCGGAAAGTTGCGCTTGAAGAAGACTGGTTGCCACAGAAACCGCAATAGTAGGGAACCTCTTTATTCGTTTTTCCGTTCGTGTGTCGTGATTATTTTGAAGTCCTAGCTCAACCCACGAAGGCAAAATGTGGCGTTCCTGGATGTGCCAGATGCTTCGTCCAACAAGCTCTGTATGATCAGAGTGGCTAGAAGGTGCAGCTAAACGCCCCTAAGCTCGTTCTCGCCCCTCACGTCGGGGGCTCTCGGGGATGCGGGCGGGCACAGGGAAAGAATGAAGCTCGTTTGGAAAGCACTCAATGGCGTTTTCTACTAACGTTTACACTGAATCAAGCAGGAGTGAGATTGCTGGGAGTTTGGGGAAGGCGTGCCACACTTTGGGAGGAATCTGTGTTATAGCCGGCTTTTGGTGGCTGTGCTGCTGTGCTTCTAGCGCTCTACCCTATCCTATTTTTCGTAAGAGTCTTCTATGAGGTCCCTCCCTAGAACTGCGCCTCCTCTGTGCTGCACAGCCTCTTCCTGGCTGGTCTCGTCCTATGCCCTCCACACCACTACATTTATGTCCCTGTGGGGGTGGCGTCTACCCACCTCCGACTTCGCCTGTCTCTGCTACTCTCTCACCCGATTCGCTGCTGAGCGACTCTAAGAAGAGAGTTCAGTCAAAGGCAGTCAAAAGGGCGAAGGGGCGAGTGTCTTGGTGCTATTGAGGCACACGCATACAAACACCCCAATTGTCGATCTCTATATATAATGTACTTGCAATCAAGATTCAGCGCGTCAGACGTGCCGATTCATCCAGCAAGCACATGGAAGCAACCTTTTCCGTGCAAATATCTCTGGCTATGTGCATTCATGCGCCGCCAACAAATAAGGGAACTGCGACTGCAGCAGTTCAAGAAGCAACAGTACGGCGGCTGCAAGACTAGACAACTCAGCAGTATATATATATATATATACATACATACATATATATACACATGCATATACGTATAGCTGTGTATGCCTATACATATACATACACTTTTAATTCAAGAGCCACCAGCCCTTGCACTGCCATGCTCTCTACCGGCTCCGCGATGGCGGCCTCCTCAACAGAGAAGCGAACGCCACCTCTAGCGGTATGCAGGAGCACACACATACTCCATGAAAGCATCTGTGGCAGCAGTAACACTGCCTGCTGCGCCTGCAAACCGTATATGCTCGTACTGCTGCTCCTGCCATTGCTGTTGCTGCTGCTGTGCCGAGGAAAACACCATATGTGTCGTCTGCGCACTGCAGCAGCACCTGAGACTTTGCATGTTTGTGTTAGAGCTGCGCAGCCGTCTGTGCATGAGCGGCAGCTGCAGGAGATGGGATTTTCTGTTGCGCCTTGCTGTCTCAGAGCAGCAGCCACAGCCCCTAGAGACTTTTCCCACACCAGGCAGCTTCCTACTGGAAGAGCCGACGCGGAAAGGGAAGCCTATTTAACGCACTCTTCTCTACGGCTCTCTAGAACAAGGAGCATCCCCCCATGCGACATGTAATTTCAACTGCACAGGAGCTTGGCGGGCAAGGGTAGGGGGGAGCAGTGCGCGTGGTGGTGGGGGAAAAGCAGGAAACAGGAGGCCACCTCGAGCCAAGCCAAGCCGAGCCGAGCCGAGAAGTGCAAAAGGATGAGCAGCAGAAGCAGCAGCAGCACGGCGCTACTGCAGCCACAAGAAATGCTGGAATTCTACTGAAAGCCACGATACCAAGCACCGCTTAAAGGCAGTCTTCCCCCTCGCTCTGGTGGGCAAACCCGTTCCGCCGCAACTTCTCCCTCCCCCCATCTCGCCCCTAATCACTCTCCCCGAAAAGCGCCCTTTGCACTGTACATGTAGCGGCAACAACAAAACTACAGGAGAACTGCTGGGCTCCAGTTCTCCTGGTGCGTTTGGGAGATGGATACGGGTGGCTGCTGCTGGCCCCACACCGCTGCTGCTGAGGGCACTGCCGTTCCTTGCTGCTGCTGCTGCTGCTGCTGCTGCTGCTGCAGCGGGAGCTGGTGGGGAGGTCTCCACGCGTCTGCCTGCCTTGCCCATATCGGTTCCGTGCGATGCTGCGGCTGCTGCAGCTGCTGTGAAAGCTGCTGCTGCTGCTGAGACGGCGGAGGCTGCCAGACGCCGTGCAGCTGATGCTCGCGCTCGAGATGCAAAGGCCAGCACTGGTGGTGATGATGCTGCTGCTGCTGTTCGTGCAGGGGGGGGAGAAGCCCGCTGCTGCCGACGCATGCGGACGGGTGCACAACCTCTCTCTGCTGGAGGGCGTGCAAGAACTGCTCTTCTTGCCGTTGCTGCTGCTCCTGTTTCAGCAGCAGACGCCTCCATCGGTAAACGCACTGCTGAGCTCTGCGCAAAAGATCCTCCGCAACGACGCCGTCGCCGATGCAGCTGCTTCCGTTTACTGCAGCTGCAGGTTCCGAAAGCCGAATGCGCGTGGCCAGCTCCTGCACGATCGCGATTGCCGTGATGAGTTCGTCCCTGCAAGACACAGCAGTAGCGAACACGAATGCGACAAAGAGGGCTGGCTGGACGGCTAGCAGTCAAATTCCTGCGAGAAAAACCTCAAGAGACACGCACAAGCGCCTAAAAAGACACCCTCAACATCTTACTTGATTTCCCAGTCCGAATTAGGATGCGCATCGGAGGCCCCTGTATCACCAATCTGGCGCATATTATGTAGATGTTGCTGCTTGAGCTGCGCCTCTCCTGTCGCCGACGACGGGCGATGCTGCTGCTGCTGCTGATGCTGCTGCTGATGCTGCTGCTGCTGATGCTGCTGCTCCAAAGGAGGCCCTACTGGAGCAGCATTCTCCGCAATGCGCCCAGCCAGGGGAGTTGCCCCCTCTGCAGGAACTTCCCCGTCTGCTGCTGCCGCGGAGGTGGCGAATGCGTCTGCTGCTGCTGCTGCTGCTGCTGCCGCTGCTGCACTGCTGTTGAAAGTGAGCCGACCTCGATCGGAAGCAGCAACAGCAACTGCAGCGTCTTCGTCTCCTCCATCGTGCAAGCCACTGGACGCACAACCTTCTCCCAAATACGAGTCAAAGAGAAAGTCTGCTGCTGTTGCAGCTGCAGCCGGCAAGCCTGCAGCAGAAATAAGAGCCGATGCGGCACTTTCGTTAGAAATGGGGGGGGGGCTGCTGAGTCCAGGAGGTACACGCAAAGGCTGCTGCTGTTGTTGCATTTGCTGTTGTTGCAGTTGCTGTTGTTGCAGTTGCTGTTGCTGTTGTTGCTGCTGTTGGTGCTGCCGCAGCTGCAGCTGCTCAATTTCCTCGACCGTAACAACATTCCTACTGGCGAGGCTCGCGGCGTTGCAGCAAGTGCTGCTGCTGCTGCTGCTGTTGCTGTTGCTGGTGCCACTGCAGCTGCTGCTGCTGCTGTTGTTGTTGCTGTTGCTGTTGCTGTTGCCACTGCAGCAGCTGCTGCTGCTGCTGTTGTTGCTGGATCGAACGTATGCGGCATCGTTAAAGCCCGTTCCCAGAAGGGGCGAGAAGAAAGGGATGTATGCATTTCCGTTGGTGATCCTTTTTTGTTCTACCGCCGTTACGGACGTCGCTGTTGTTGCGGCTGCAGAAATCATGCCCTCTGCCGCAGGCTGAGAGGCCCCTTCTGCCTCGCTTGCCAATTGCTGCTGCTGCTGCTCCTGCTGATGATGCAGCGCAGAGAGCATAAGCCCGCGCAGCTCTCCAGCCGTGACTGGTGGACGTTGCTGCTGCTGCTGCTGCATCACATCGGAGAAGCTTACTCCCAGACAGCAACAGAATTCCTCCAGCAAGAGACAGGGAACCTCAGGCTTCCTCACGGCAGCTATGGCAGGCGCTGCTGCTGCTGCTCCACCTCCTCCTCCTGCGGATGCAAATCCGTGAGATGGACGCTGGGCTGCACAGCGCTGCAGAAAAACTTTTACTGCAGGATCTGCCGTGAGCATAAAGACAAGCCCCTCCCCAGACTTGGCGTCTCCCTCCTTGCTGCTCGTGCAATTGCTGCTATTGCCATGGATCCTGCCCAAGCAAACCTCCTCCAAGTGGCTCTTCCAAAGGAGGGCAAAGTCTAGCGTCTTCAGAGTGTCGACGCTCAGCTGGAGGGCCTTGCCTAAAGATACATCCTGGGGTGTCAGCAGCGAGTATTGCTGCTGCTGCTGCTTTTGCTGGTGCTTCTGCTGAGGAAGCTTGGACTGCTTCTTAGCCGCCTCAACATACTCGATGATTTGGAAGTCGCTCGCCAGCTCCTGTAGGTCTTGCAGCGCGTCTTGCTGCTGCTGCTGCTGCTGCTGCAGGCGAGCTACCTCCCGTTCCACATGGTCGATAATCAGGAAAATCGAGATATCGCTATCTGACAGCGTGTGCTTTGAAAGTGCTCCTCCCACTGCTGCACGCGGAGGAACGAGCCCCCTGCAAGCCAACAGGCCTGCGCTGCAGAGACGTCGCAAACCTGCGAGGCTTGCTGGGCAAGTGCTTTCGCTCTGCTGCAAACACACCAGAGTCAGCATCCACAATAATATCAGCAGAAGGAGATGCAGCCGCAGCAGCAGTTGATGCGCCCCTACATGTGCAAAAAGAAATAGCACAAATAAGGCTCGCACGCAAAAAAACAGCAGCAGAAAAGTACAACCCAACACAACGCAGGCGGGGGTCCCAACACAAGCGTACAGACACCGCAGACACAGTTCGACACGCGAAAAACAGCAAAAACGTCGCGCATGACTACCATTCATGGAGGCCAACACCACACATCTAAACACGCTGGTTGGCATATATATATATATATGTATGTATATATGCATATATGCATACATGCCAACCAGCTGGAAGAATGCTCTGCCTGCCTGCCGCTACGGGAAGTAAAGCGGAAGAAGCTGGAGGGTTCCCGACCGATGAAGACTGACACGCTAAGTCCATTGAAAAAGGAGGAGGAAAAGAAAGCGACGATTGAAGTGCAATTTACTCGCTCTGTGCGGGGGAAAAGGTTTGAAGGGAGTGTGCCGCCAGAGACAGAAACCGAGGAAAAGGCAAAACAGACAGTTCTCCCCTGCCTCTCCTCTCCTGCCCCTCCTCGACGAGGCTAAAGGCCATCACGGGATCAGCAGCGGAAAACCTCAAGCACGCAAGATCGATACAAAGCAGAAAAAGCGAAAGAGAGAGCAAGCTCATGACAGGAATCAAGCCTCCATCATCTGACCTGGGGGTGACCAGCGCACTTTCCATGCTTCATCTGGATGACAGCTGAAGCATCCAGCAAGATGTAGAGAGGCAAACTCTTGAACAAATCGGCACACGTTGCTTCTGTCCTTGTTGGGCCTGACAAAGCCGTTGCAGCTGCATTAACTGCATCCTCGACGACAGCAGCTGCGGCTGCTGCCGTCGCCACTGCTCCTGAGGAAACACAGAGCTCAGGAGTCTCCAGCGACACAGACACTGCCGAAGAAGAACCGCCTCCTCCTCCAGGAGACCTCCTTGCATCGCTACAAGAGACGCGGCGGGAAGAAGCAGCAGCTGCGGCTGCTGCTGAGCTGCCAACAGTTTCACTGGCTCCGACAGGCGCTGCTGCTGGTGCTGCACTCGTGGCAGCAGACTTTTCACTGAGTGTCTGCGGAGCTGCTGCTTGTGCTGCTGCTGCTGCATGCTTCCCTGCGGGGGGTGTTGCTGCTGCTGCAGCTTTTGCGGCAGCAGCGGCAGGTGCACTCGCCGCTGCTGCATAAGAAATACGACCACTTCCCACGCGCTTTTCTCCTGAAGTCGGTGCAGCAGCTCCAGAAGCCGCTGCTGCAGCAGGGGTTGCTGCTGCTACCATTCGAGCTGGCATGCGCGCTCCAGAAGCAGCAGCAGCTGCTGCCGCAGTACACGTAACTGTAGCGGATTCAGCGGAAGAAACGGCTGCTGATCCTCTTCTGCGAGCAGTTGCGTTAGCCTGCGCTGCTGGCTGCTGCTGCTGCTGCTGCTGTTGCTGCTGTTGCTGCTGTCGACTGCTGTTGCTGTTATTACTGCTGCTGCTGCTGCTGGCCGCTCTGCTGCCTCGCTGCTGCTTTGCGTTATGATCATCTGAAGAGCGACGCGAGGAGGTCGCTGCTGCTGCTGCTGCTGCTGCTGCTGCTTTGGATTTAAAGCTCACCGCCGCTGCTCCTCCTGCTGCTCCTCCTGCTGCTGGTGCTGCGGTTGCGGCTCTGCCTTCGCCACCACCACTACCACCACCACCACCACCACCACCACCACCACCACCAGCGGCGGTGGTGGTGGTGGTAGTCGTATTAGTATTATCTTCAGCAGTCCCGCCGCCTTTGGAGGGCAGGGAAGCTGAGGTCGTCTGCTGCAACAAACGGCAGAAAAAGACAGAGGTTTCGCTCGCTTGCACACTCGTATCCCTCTCTCCCTCTGGCTTCCTCGCTCGCTCGCTCGCACCAGAAGCAGCTCAGACACAGGACGAGACACGCATCTCACAGAAACTCTAACTAGACTTTGAAGCAAGCCACGTACTGCTCCGGAGGATGTGCTGCCAGCCGCTGAAGCACGCATAGAGGCCCCACGTCGATTATCTGTGAGAGCTTGGTGAGCGAACATATACATGTGAAGCTGCAAACGCAACGTAAACCGCCGACCATCCATCAGAGGCAGTCTGTCTCTGCTTTTTTGCGCGAGAGGACGACCTCTCCCCTGCTTTCAGCCCGCGAGAAAAGGCGCTTAACAAGTGCAAGACACAGAACGGCAGCCACTCTGCTTCGAGGCAGCAACAGGGGGGCTTACCACGGGGGTGGCTGCATGCGCAGCCGTTCTCCAGCAACGCGCAGGTGTGCAATGTTGCTGCTGCTGCATCTTATCAGCAAAACAAATAGCAGCCGCTGCACCTCTTTTTTGCTTCGCAGTAGAGCTCCACTGCCGGGCTAGATCTGGAGGCAAACGCATCCCCCAACACACATACAAACGCATACAAACACACACAACACACCAACAGCACATGCAACCAACAACAAGGGATTGTGGCAGAAGCAAGTGCAACGTTCTACACCCAACACACCAACAGCACATGCGACCAACAACAAGGGATTGTGGCAGAAGCAAGTGCAACGTTCTACACCCAACACACCAACAGCACATGCCCCTCAAGCGCAGCTGCTCCATACATATGTCTGCGCCACCCTTTAGCTGCACAAGCGACAGCAGGAAGGATTTAGTAGCAAACGTTTTTGCAAATGGCGCTGCAGACGCAGTGGCGGAAGAAGAAACGTACTCAACGGGTCTGTAATGGTGTTGTACTCCATCCTTAGCCACAGAGGAACATAGGCTTTTCGTCTTGCATCCATTCGCGGATACACGTGCTGACCTCCCTCCTGCTCCTGAGCAGAAGCTACGGCGTCGAGCACAAGTACTGCACCGCTGTTTGAGATGTCGCAGTGTGAAAGATGCAGCTCTTCGAGGAGGAGACAGCCAGCTGCCGCAGTCTTGCTGATGTAGCCAGCCACAGCTGCGGCTCCCGCATTGCCGATTGCATTCTTATACAGCTTCAACTTGCTTACGCGCATGTAGTGACAGTGCGTCGTTAGGAAAGACAACAGCGTCGAAACACCCGAGCCGCTCAGACTGTTATCCGCCAGATCCAGGGAAAAGACAACAATAGCAGGCAGCCGGCTGCCACTGCTGTTGTTGCTGCTGTTGTTGCTGCTGTTGTTGCTGTTGCCGCCACTCGTGCTGCTAGCAGGCCGATTGTGCTGCTGCATGCAAAGGGTCAACCATTGAACAAATTCATCGACATCAGAGTCTCGAAGACCCCTGCGCTGCAAGGCTACATGAATATTTACCATTTGCTGCTGCGGCTGTTGCGTTTCTCCTCGTGTGCAGCTGCTTCTCCCCCCTGTGCTGCACCGTTCCATGCGCAAATACGGGGAGAAACTGCTGCTGTGAGGGAAAAGCAAGGAAACACTGGTGTTGTTGTTGCTGTTGCTGTTACTGCTGCTGCTGCTGCTGCTACTGCTGCTGCTGCTAGGCGGGGGGAGGGTCCCTCCGCGAGGGGCGTTGTCGCTCCTAGGCCGCATGTTCGACACTGACTGACTGGCGTAGGGGGGGAGGGGCACAGCACATGCTTTCGTTGCATCAGCTACTGCGGCTGGGATCGGAATGCCGCCGCTGTGCTGCAGTGGTAGCAGCAGCAGCGGCAAAACTGTCGCCGTAGACCAGAGAAAGAGGCAAGCTCCAGCGTGCCAGAACCAGAATACTTAGAGCCAATAACGCATGCAACACGGCTGCTGCCCCTGCGAGCCGAACCGCCGAGCTCCAAGCAGCGCTGCAACTGCTCCTGCTACTGGAAAACAACAAGGTTGCAGACAGCAGCAGCGGAGAGGGAGCTAGTAATGGATCAGCTGCAAATGCTAACAGCAACAACAGAGACCTCGTGGTGCTCGCCTTGCCCTCTGCTGCCGCCGCTGTAACGACAACCGGGATGCTGCTGCTGCTCTTGGGCGTAATTGTAGGCCACCACAATTTCTTTTTCCGGGTGCTCATCTAAATAATAAGGAGACGTTTTAACTGTAGCACCGACTGCCCTTGTTGCTGAAGCTGCTGCCGTTGCTAGTGCAGCACGGGGCTCTTTTGCTGTTGCCGTTGCAGCTGCTGCTTTTCTTCGGCAGCTGCAGCACAGCGGTTACTCAAAAGTCGCAGACAGCCAAAATATTAAAGAACAGGGGCATATTTTTAGCGGTTGTTGTAAAAAAGTAAGGCTTAAACCTCAAGGCCTAAAGTTTAAGCAGTCTCAGCCGCCTTTGCGCCCTGCAGCATGGACCCCCTAATCGGTCTGAGGAGGCCATAGCCAACTCTTTTTCATGCATCCAAAGCTTTTGGCTACCCTTATTACAAGACCCTTCGGCTTTAATTCGTATCTGATCCTTGCTAAGCATACACGTAGTAGGCGTCGTGTAGTAATACTATCGTTCTTCTAGTGCGTAGCGGTGGAACTGGTGTTGGTAGACATGCTGAAGAACCTTCATGACCAAGCTCCCCTAGGGGCATCTTGCTTGACTATGGTGCACTCTGGTAGATTCAACCAGTCTGTACTATGATGTTCCCTCTTTTGCGAAGAACATCTAGCGCAACTATATTACAAACAGCTAGGGTGTGGGCCTTACTCCAAAGCTTTGGATGCTGCAACACTCTTCCCGGGATCACTCTGTAGCAACCCTATATCCTAAACCAGCATAAAATTTCAAGATACACTCTAAAACGTTTCTTTACAAGATTGCGTTCTCGCCGTCACCCCACAGGGTTGTGGCCTGTGAGTAGGAAGGACAGCCAAGGTCCAAGTCCTACGGCTAAAGCTACATGCAAGCACTGTCTACTTCACTTGTAGCATACACAAAAGAACCGTAAAACTTAATTAGGAGTTTGTTTCCTCATCCATGTTATTTACTGCAGAGTAAGATTGGCTGACGCAATTTGTATGCGTCTACGCTAGGCGCTATGCGTAACCAGCTGTGAAGGCTCGAAGTGAATACAGGGTGTAGTTCCGTACACCCTAGCTGTCCTGTTCCTTAATTGTTGGACACTGACTGCCGCGGTCAGGGGAAGAAGCTACCTCATTACAACACACTACATAACAGCTTTATGTTTAGTAGATGCTGAGCGTCGATACAAGTCCCTCCCTTAACAGATCTTAGATAAAGCCTTACAGTTGGTAGCACAGCATGGTCCATGTCTCCCCTCATTCTCTGGATTTGGATGCAGTGGTCTACCAAGCTTTCTTACAACTGGTCTTGATGTCATTTGTTAATTCGATAATTCGATTTGCTCTAGAAACAACATGCGATTTTACAAAAGCTCGGGCCATGAAAGGTGACGGTGCTACAACGCCTGTTGGGGCGGCACAAGCCGGCATGCACGCTGGCGTAAACTCAGTAACTCCACAGCTAATGAAAAGGCGTGATTCGTCAGCCGACAAAATGCTTATGGGTGCGCTGCTGGCTTTATGCCGAGTAGAATCGTATGACAGCCATAAGGATGGAGAGCTGCTTGAGGAGTTCATTGGCAGATCCGACATTTGTCTTGCTTTGTTTACACCCCAGATGAAAGGAAACGATTGCTATCTGAGGCTGGTTTTTTGGGGAAAAGCGCTTTGCTGCTGGCTCTCTATATATGTAGAGGAAGGTGTCTGCTCGCAAGGATTACTACAGTCGTCGGACGCTGAAAAGCTCCTCCAGTAGCGGTCAACCTGGGATTTGCCCCAAGTGTCTTGCGAGGTAGAAAAAGGCTGGCCAGTCACTCGGTTGTTCAAGGAGTCGGTCGGTGGGACTCCCACAGAAGCTCGACTACTTCAGACCTCAGAAGCAAGTGAGGGCACCGCCTGTACGCTTGGCTGAGACGAAAAAGGCAAGTCGAGACATTGACCAATACATACCGACATTGTGTCAACAAGCCCTAGCCTACAGTACAAGGCGAGCTAGAAGGAAAACCAGAGACACCGGTGTTCCCAACTAACCCTTGCAGACCCCAACAACCCATCTCCTACTAGTATTGGGAATTGGGTTGTGTAGT
>NW_020312304.1:0-15533 GCF_002999335.1 Cyclospora cayetanensis | reverse complement strand
AAAAAAAAAATCTTGTTGAAAAACAAAAAAAAAAAAAAAAGATTATCGATCATTGATGTGTATTGACTTTATTTTTTTCTCGTAAGATGTCAGTTTGTTCACACTCGTTTGGCATTGTGTTGTCTGTTTTGATGTTTAGTGTTTTCGGGTCATCGTGTAGTTTTGTTGTTGTGTGGTGTGTGGGTGTGTGTGTGTGTATGTGTGTGTGTGTGTGTATGTGTGTGTCTGTGTTTGTCTGTGTGTGTCTGTGTATGCGTGTGTATGAATACGAATGCGTGCACGCATGCTGTCCTGTGAACACCGCCCTTGCGCTGGTTCCCAGGTATCTGGAAAGACGGCGTCTTCGAGAGGTGGCTAGACTCTGCTGACAAGGTGATGCTCAATGTGGAAGAGAAGGACACGGACAAGGATGAAGAGTTCGGCACCTCCATTTTCTCAAACCCAGACGCATACACCCGAATGTACAAGGTGGGCAGGCATTTCAGCAGAGTCCAGACAAAAAGTGACACGACTTTTCCACACCTCTGGAGGCAGCTGCCTTGATATATGGGTCTCTGACCCTAGAGCATAGCCCTGCATACAGCTGCCTGGCTCTTTGCTAACCTCTCAACCCCAGCCTGCCTGCCTCTCCGAATCATGCTCGGTACTGTATAGGTATACTCCTTCTCATAGCCACCTGCGAAGGCCTTGCGACCTTCCGTCGTATCTCTCATGTTCGCTGAATGCGCATGAAGACCTAGCATCTTGATGCATATGCACATCAATATGAGCATGTGCATAGAGGCATCGCCAAGGAGCATTTCAAATAGCCGCTTTGAAAGCTTGCATGTTGAGAGACACGATATCCTGCTTCTGGACCTCATTAACGTCTTGCTAGTTTGTGCATATATGCGCATAGTTCATGTATATATTAGTGTGCCTACACGCAACTTTACAGGAGCTACACATATATGCTTACAGACCCCATGTACTGCATAAATACCTGTATAGTCATGTGCGCATATTCTCTGGGATGGATAAAGGCGATTTTGCTGCAGCGCTTCCATGTCCATAAATAGATTGATAGATTTAAAGTGCTTCCCGTGGTGCGTGCATGACCAGTTATCTACGTCCGTGGATGTTTTTTCACGACTGTGGGGGCTGAAATGCGTCTGTTGCCGCTTACTGCACTGCGTCGTTCAACAGGCGGAAGACCGGAAGCGCATGAAGATTAAGGGGGGAGTGCTTCACCAGAAGGCCAAGGATGGCGACAGCAGCGCAGAGCCCGCCAACGACGCTGATAATACGTAAAACTGATTGGGTCGCCAGAATTGCAGGATATCGCGAGGTGTGCCGCGGTTGCTTTCTCCCCACGCAATCCTGCCGTTCGAGGCCCGTGCCAGCACAAGACGAAGGCAGAGAAAGGGCGGAAACATCGTGTTTCTGCGACGTGTTTCTCAGTTTCTACTTGATGTGTTGATACACTTTGAAGTAGTGTATTCATGGCCAGGGGGGCAAAAATGCGAAGGCTGCCACACTGTGACCTTGGCATGTTTGCAGTTGTAGCAGTGCTTTTTCCATTTCGCTGCGCCGGCTCCCCTCGCAGCCAGGTTGCTTCATGCACCAGCAGGCTCTTGCCATTCGTATGTATGGGAACCAAAGACAGCCGTGTAGAGCACTGAAGCAGCCCTGCTGCTACCCTATGCCTAAGATGTCCGTCTACTTATCCATTGCCCCCCGGGCGCTTCGCAATGCGCGCCGCTCCTGTTGCATGTGAAGGCTGTAATATGGGGAATGCTCACGCGCATAGCTGCTAGCGGAAACGATCCATCCGCCGTCGCACCTCAGCACGCTCACCAATACGATTAATTCTTTGCCATTTTGAGCACCAAGTGTCCCTAGCACATAGCGATCGAACACCTGCGCACCGCTCCAAAATTAATGCATTCACCTCCGTTGGGAGTTGCTTTCCGCGTGATACGAAAGAGCGCGTGTGTAGAAGTGAATGTTCGTGGGCAGTGTGCAGCTGGCTGGCCCCTAGGAGACTCCTTCTGCCAGCTAGTCCCCCTGCCAGTTGCCGGCCTTGTGCCATTCTGCACGACACACTCCTTACTAGCGGGTATATGCCTTCTAGCTGATTCTCTCGACACATATGCGCTTTAAGATCCCCGTAGGGGTGTGCGCCTACACGTGCAGCACTCCTTGTCTCATCGTGTACCACTTGCGTAGCGGTGTCTGTGCGTGTATACACCGCCTCCCTCCTGCCAGCTCCCGCAGCGCCGTTGTGTCGTCATCTCTCTCGCGCCAGGAGAAACACCCCACCACTCCCCCCCTTCCCCTCACTACCCCCACCCCCTGGGGCTTGCCCGCGTGCGTGAACCTTCTTCGTGCGGTTGTGCCCTCGATATCAGCCCCCTCACTACATTTGGCTCTCGCGCCTCTCCCTCTGCGGCAACCCCTTCCTGTCTCTCTACGCGAGTGCCTCTTCCTACGAGCTCCATGTGCACGTCAACCCAAGCCGACTGAGAAAAAGTTCGGTGCGTTCCTTTTTCAGCGACACCCCGAGGAAATGATGCAATTCGCTGCAGCCGCCGCTGCTGCAGCCCTACAAACTACTGCACGTAGAGGTGAAGTGCACTTCACTCTACAGAGCGAATGATGTCGCTATCGCCGGGATCTGTTACAGCCAGGCAGCTTACACGAAACAGCTTCCCACATGCTGTCCCGAGCTCGTTGTTGTCTGTAGCAGCCACCAAGTGCACATCGCAAGGCGCAACTGATGAGGCCTCCCGCAAGCGCCACGACTGCGGCGGGGAAAGCCCTAGCCGGGTAGGGTTGTGTGAACTAAACAGCAGGCAGGCAGAGAGGCAGACTGGCCGTTGTCTGCATGCCGGGCTAGGAAAGGCGTTGCAAACTGAACGCAGGGGACGGGAAGAGGAGCCGGGAGGGAACAAGAGGTGCTGCAAAGATTTTCAGCGGAAAAAGCCTGTATAGGGAAATCACGACGTGCGCAGGACTCACCTCCAGGGTAGTGATGGACACCGCACTTGGCGAGCATCGCATAGTACTCGATCTCCGATTTGCGGAGAGGTGGGCAGTTGTTGCTGATGATGATTAGCTTTGCTGCGTTGATATACACATGCCTCCGGAGGGAAAGAGGTGCACGAGGCGTCTACGCCCACGGCAAGCGACGAAACCCCTCAATGCTAACGAAGGCAGGCAACACGTGTGAAGCAGGCTGCCCCGCACGCTCTTCTGGAGTTCTACTCTAGCGTAAAATTCATATGCCACAATCGGACGGCAGGAACGTTGTGAGGGGAGGCCGGGTGTGAAGAGGGGCCCCTCCCGACGGCAGCGTCAAATCCTTACCTTTGCCGGTTCGTAGAGAGTTCACCGCAGTCTTTGCCCCAAGGCAAACCTTTCCGCTCTTCATCACAAGCTGAAGGCGGGTGTTGATGCCATCAGCACCCTGCTTCTTCTGCTTCTTCGCCATCTTCTTCACGGGGAGTGAGCAGGCGCTGGGGGTGTATCCTGCGTGCACGGCGCGTCACCAAGCAGCTTATTTGCGGATAAAATGCGATTATTTCGCGAAATGAAGGGCGCCAACAACGTGCCTACCCCAGCAGCAAGCACCCTGAACAAGACTCGACAAGAACAGAGACCCCACGCGGGGAGAAGAAGACCACGCCTGCCGCCGCCGCTGCCGCCACAGCCGCTGCTGCTGGTGCGCGATCAAACACTTACGCGTCCTAATTGCTCAATCCCAAAAAGCGCCAGAGGCAAATAAACTTTGCTTCAACAAACGCCGTGGCTGCTGCTGGTGCTGCTGCCAGGAGCACAGCAACCCCGCGGCCGCTGCTCGGCAGCCCCACACGCGAGCGGCCGCTGCTGCTACTGCTACTGCTGTTGCTGTTGCTGTTGCATGCGCGCTTTGGCGACTTTGCGCATGGAGTGGCATCCGCGCGCCGATGCTCCTCACGTTTGGGAAACGAAGCAAGCTGTGTTGCAGGTAGTCGCTGCAGCTTCTTTGATGGCTTGGAGGGCTGCACGCTTTGCGGTGCTCCTGTTGGTACTGCTGCTGCCCGCTAGTTCTCCAGGAGGGATGGCGGCAGAAGAGGGGGAAACGGGAGGGAGGGAGATCTGAAAAAAGGTAGACAACGCGAGAATGTGAGCTAGACGGATGCAGCTGCACTTGCCTCGCCGCTAAGACCGCTTCTCATGCCGCTAGCAGGAACAGAATCTCTGTCAAGCCGCGGGCTGCTTTCGATGTTTTTGATGGTTCGGTACGATGGGAACTCCGGAGCAGCGGCAACAGTGCATCATGCAGCTGCCAGCAAGTGGGGTAAGCCAGCTCGGGCACGTGCAGCAAGAGCAGCAGCAGAACGAGCAGCAGCAGAACGAGCAGCAGCAGAACGAGCAGCAGCAGCAAGAGCAGCAGCACGTTTGTCGAGAGCCGCTAGGTCAGCAATTGAGGCCTGCGCAGCGAGGCGGGGGGCGATCGGAGCGTTCTTTTGCACATTTTCGACAGCAAGAGACGGCGGATCAGGAGCAGCTCCTACAACAAGAGACTCAGCTGCAGCAAGCACTTGGTACTTTGCATCAGCTGCAGCAGCCTCAGCTCGCTGCTTCCAGTGCTGCTGCAGTTCAGGCGGGGGAGCAGCAGCAGCGCCTTGTGAGTCAGGAGTCGGAATTGCAGCAGGAGCAGCGCGTTGCTGAAGGTTCGTGTGGATACGCCTCGTTGCGGTGTGTGCAGCGTGGGCGACAGCTGCACACGTTGCAGCAGATCCAGGAGCGTTTGGAAGGGCTGCACCGGCAGCGGCATCAGAAAGTGCTTTCCCTCCCGCTGCAGGTGTGGAAGGAAGTAGACAGCGTTTTTGCTACTCGAGGTGTCCAACTAGCCGAGCTGGCGCGTCGAAAAGCAGCAGCAACAGCAAGTGCCGCAGAACATGCACAGAGCTCGTCCTTGGGGTTGCCGACAGCAGCAGCAGGAGGAGATGCTGACGAGGATCCGACAGCAGCAGGAGCGGCAACAGCAGGAGCGACAGCAGCAGCAGGAGGAGATGCTGACGAGGATCCGACAGCAGCTGCAGACGAGTTGCTGTTTGAGGGAATAAGGAGAGAAGCGATTCTTTCGGATCCTTATCTTCTGCCGGTAGGCATGTTGGAACCAGAAGGGCTTCCACTGCCGCTGCCGCCTCTGTCGCCCTCCCGATTGGTGCGCATGCAACGTCGATGGCTGCTTAGACAGCACAAGAAGCAGCAGCAGCAGCAAAATACTGTGCAGCAGAAGCAGAAGCAGCAGCGAAGCACTATGGAGCAACAGCAGCACCAAAAACAGCAGGAGCAGGAGCAGCAGTCGGGGGTGTCGACGTGCGCAGAGCAGCTGGACTGGGTGCTACAGGATGAATCAGACAGCGAAGTGGAAATTCCAGAGCGATTGGAACTGTTTGACCCCGACTCGAGGGTGCTGCTGCAGTTGCTGCAGCAGCATGCAACGCCGGAGGTTGGCTTTTTGCTCTTGCCGCTGCTGCTGAGGTGTATGCATTCTATTCTAGGCGCGTGCAGGGTGGGGATTGCTAGGGGAGACCAGCAATCTGTCTGTTGGGCACGTGTTGCAGGCGTTCTCCTTTTTTCAGAGGGCAGCGGGGGGGGCAGGAGGGGAGGTGACCTTTTGCTGTGACACACACATGCTGTGTGTTGCCCGCGCTGTATCCTGCGTGCAGGGAATAGCCGCAGCACAGCCTCTGGATGCCGAGTGGCGACTCCCTCCATGGTTGTTGCGATCTTGGCTAAACTTCCGCCCTCGCTCGGTGCTGCTATCCGCAGCGGCAGAGGGCGCAGCAGCGCCTTCTGGTGCTGACTTCGCAGGGGAACTGCAAAATCTGCATCATGAGTTTCAAATGTTAGAGCCGCCACCCCCACCCGACGTTTTGCATCTTGCGTCTAAGCACATGCAACGCCACGCAGCGAAAGTGCTCGGCGTTCATCGCGCCCTGCAAAAGCAGCAGCAACAAGACTCTCAAGATGAGCATCAAGGGGCCCTCTGTACGGACAGCTGCACCGCTTTGGCAGCAGATATCGGCGCTCATCAACCCAAGAGCTGCGTCGCAAGCAGCAGGGGCGGCGATTGTGCTGCTGACTTCGCGTCTCTCGCTTCCTTTTTGCGCTTCTACTTGTTGAGCAGCAGCCGATTGCCTGAAGTTGCGGAGCTGGTGGCATGGGTTGGGGCAAAGGAACTGCGGGAGTGGGAAGGTCTTCTGGAAGGCGACGTTGTGCTGGCGATGCAGCAGCAACAACGCTACAGGCTTCCTCGGCGGTTCAATCGGCATGCATGCAGGGCGTCGTGGCTTCCCCCGCCGGAAGCCTCCGTCCTTGGGGAGCAACAGCTCTCCTTGTTTCTCTCCCGCAGTGCGCCTTCCCGCTGTCTCCGTGCCCTGTATGCCATGAAGAATTCCAGAATGGACCGGCAGGCAGCGATGCATAATTTGAATCATCAGCCGCCTCCACCCTCGGCTCCTGCGCCGACACCCGCTTGCTTTACCGCCAGTGCTGCCTGCAGTGCCGTTGTTGCGAGCTGCCGCGGGAGCAGCAGTGGCAGCGGCTTGATTTTTTCTGTGTCGGTTTTTCACGCTGAGAGGGGGGGCGCCGTCGTGGGCAGCTTCGAGCTTTTGGGGTGTCAGACGCTTGCAGACCTCAGGAGGGCTCTACGGGGTTGCTGCAGCAGCGAGTGGGGTCCAGGAGGGGCCCCCCTAGGGGCCCCCCCCCATACCGAGGGCGTTGGAGAAGGTAGCTGCTTCCTCGTGTCGGGTGTTTTGTATCCGGGAATGGAGGAGTCGAGCAGCATGTCGCAGTACGCGCTGCTGATTCGAGAGCACCTTAGAGGGCAGGGCAGGCTACGGCGCGACAGCAGCGGCCGGGAGGGTCTTATTGTGCCGCAGCAAGACGCAGTGTTCGAGCAGCTGCTACAGAAGGGCTTGCTGCCTCTGGGAGAGAGCACCAACTGCTGTTGGGTACACCGCGGCACCTGTACGCACCGCGTGCTCTTCACGGGTGTTCGCGAGAGAGACACGCGGCGAGATCCTCCTCCCCACACGACGCCAAGCGCCTACCCCAGAAGAACCTTCCTGCCCCCCCTTAAGACACAAACGTGCCATGTCTGCCGCTTGGCCTCGGCTCGCAGAGCCGTCGCCAGCAGCTTGTTTTGCAGCACGCTTAGCCCGACGCTGCTGTGCGATAGCTGTGCGCAAATACCCTTTCCCGCGGATCGCCGTCACAGCGGCACCCCTGGCAGCAGCAACCGCCGGTTTGCTGATGTAGACCCATTCGCAGTTCACTTTGAGCTGCCCGGATGCGGCAGCAGCAACGCGCCGCAGCAGGACCAACAGGAGGAGGGCACTGACACGTTCTAGTAGTGCAACATGACACGTTATCGCGTCCTTGTCGCAGGCAGAGCCTCTGTTGCTTTTTGCAGTGCCAGTGTGCGAAAGGCGCCCGCCTCTTCACGCGCGCGCATCGTGCTAAGCCAGATGCAAATAAAATGGCCGCCTTCCCGGGACGCTTGAAGGCACTCAATCTAATAGTTCTCCTCAAGGCACGTGCGAGACGCTCTCTAGTTGCTGCAGTTTCCTTTCCAGAGTACCCTTCTACTAAACACCCCTGTGGGGAGCTGTCTTGGCAGCGATACCAGTTCAGCTGGAAACACGCTCTCTGCGCCCCTCTTTCTCTGTCTATTTACACACCGAGATAGGCCTAGAACCCTGCTCCCCTCCTCAACGCCCCCCATCTCCCCCCTCCCCCCTGTCTTCTCTCCCTCTGATTCACAATACGGGTGCCCAAACGATTCTTCAGCGGATGCAGCAGCACTTGCTGCAGCGAGCCGGCCTGGAGTCCTGTACAGACACCCCTGCACAAAGGGGCTCTCCTTCGAGAACCCCTTTGTGCACCCTACAGACACGCGCTTCTCAGCAGCTGCTTTCACAGCTTTCCGTAATATCAAACAGGGTAGAGAGTGTGTCATGCAGGCTGCGTTTCCGCAGCAGCACACTGACACACCACCCTCCTTGCACCGCTTGCAGCAGCCCCCGCCTTTTATGCGGCCTGCAAAAGCTCAAAATCGTCGGCTTCCTGATTGAACTCCTTCACGTGCCTCTGAATGGCAGAACCCTGCGCCCAGCTAATGAGGTCCTCGCCGTCCCTCGTAACGTGCAGCGCGGGGCAGGTTACTACCTCATTTCCCAGTCGCACATCTGAATAGAAGGCACTCACGCGCGCATAGATTTGGACATGGCTGTGTCAGTATCGCAATGAGGCACCTCCACTTTTGGAGCCGAGAAGTGCAGTCTGCAGGAGTAGCTCTCCTGAATGGGAATTTGGGAAAACTCAACGTACGGCCTTGCTCGATGTATTCCACTGCCTGCTTAAGATGAGATGCCATCCGGTTCTTCAAAAGAACCACTGCCAATCGCCGCCTGCAGAAGGCAGAGGCCGGAAGCCCCTCTGCAGCGGAGAGGCCCTCACGCCGGCTAATAACGCCCATTCTGTACCTGAATTCAGTTCAAATTCTCACACCGTCGAACACAAGGCATTCGCAACAAGGACTTTGGGGGCAGCAGGGGATAGAACCCCGGAAGGCATACACACACTTACCGGAAGAAGACTGCCTGGAAGTACGGTGCGTGTGGATGTATGTAGGTGTATGTATGGGTGTGTAGGTATGTATGTAGGTGTATATACGGGTGTGTAGGTATGTATGTAGGTGTATGTACGGGTGTGTAGGCATGTATGTAGGTGTATGTATGGGTGTGTATCACATGTATGTAGGTACATGTATGTGTGTGTATCACATGTATGTAAGTGTATGTACGGGTGTGTTGGTATGTATGTAGGTGTATGTATGGGTGTGTATCACATGTATGTAAGTGTATGTATGGGTGTGTAGGTATGCATGTAGGTGTATGTATGGGTGTGTAGGTATGTATGTAGGTGTATGTATGGGTGTGTATCACATGTATGTAGGTACATGTATGTGTGTGTATCACATGTATGTAAGTGTATGTATGTGTGTGTATCACATGTGGAAGCTAGCCTAAACTGCTCGGTGTACAAACCAGAAACCCTAGCATCCGCAACGCCAGCGGGAGCAGCACACAAAACTGCGAGCGCAACTGCCAGGGTACGACGTACAGCTTATCCAGTAGCAGTTCTGTCATTTTGACCCTAAAGGAGTCATCGGGAGCCAGGCTTCGTAGACCAGAAACCAGCTTGGTAATAAGGCCGCACAGCTTGTTGTATCTGAGGTGCACGCAAGTCGACAGACAGCGCCGCGTCCAGCGCAAGCAGATGAGATAAGGGCCTCCTGGAACGAATAGTATCAGCTTCAGAGGGCAAGCGCTGAAAACTCCCCCGTTGAGCACTGCGCATGTACCTGTGGTAGTCCTCTCTGTCTTGGATCATGTATCGTCTAATAAAAACGTTCTCCCGAGGTGTGCTATCGCGTTTCCACTCGTAAAAGTTCACCTTCCGCAGCAACCGCTGCTCGTGATGCTTGAGCTGCCGCATTCTCCGCCCCCCGCTAAAAAGTCGGCTTTACTGCTTTGGCTGTTCTGCTCAGGCGTGCCTCGAATGTCACTGCACTTCCCCAATTTGACCAGGAAGAATCCTAACGGGTCCGACGCGAAAAGGCATCCACGCTCACGATACCCGCGCGCCGCCTCTTGTTGCTGCTGCAAAGCCCCAGGGTGTAGGGAGGCACGAAAATGCCCAAGAAAATCCACAGTTCTTCCTCGCGGGGCCCCCTCACCTTTGCAGGCTGCTGCGACTAATGCGGTTCATGGCTTCAGCGCGTACGAAGCAACGGACGTGCGGGAGGGAGATTGACTTCTATTGCATGAACAATTGGGCATGAAACCGAGAGCGCTCACCAAATATAACACATTTATTCATTCGCTCTATTGCTTTCCGCAAGAGCAATGCATGCACTGCAGCGCGTAGTCCTACTACAAAGCACCTCTTCCGGCTGCCAGCTACTGCAGCAGCGCCTGCTGCCTGACGTGCTTCTAGCGGCGAACAAGATCAGGCGCATCGCCAAGGACACAGTAGGTATTTCTTTTCAGAAAGCACTTTTTTCCGTCATTTGTGAAAGGCTTTTGTTTAATAGTTCGTTTGATCAGCAGGGTGCTCCGTGCATGCATGCACAGAGCACCCTGCTGTCTGGGGGCTGTGGCTGGCCGCAGCCGGCAGCAGTGGGGCGGTGCACCGGCGGCTGCAAGGGCAAAGAAGCTGTAGCGGCGGCCAAGGCGACGCAAGAACTTTGTGGCTAGGGCTTACTTTATGCTCTCTTCGGTGTCTGTAAGGCTTGGCGTAGACCCCAATAAACTTTGAACTTCGAAGAAGATGGAGCAGCCCAAGCTGGCCAAGGTGGAGAAGGTTCTCGGTCGCACGGGCAGCCGTGGCGGCGTGCAGCAAGTGCGTGTTACTTTTATGACGGAAGACTCCGATCTTCAGGGTCGTTCTCTGATCAGGAATGTCAAGGGTCCTGTCAGGGAAGGCGATATTCTGGCCCTGCTCGAGACGGAGCGTGAGGCTCGTCGTCTACGCTGAGGCTGCGAACCGCAGCAGTCGCAGCAGCGTGCGGAGGAATTTTGCTTTTGGGAATCAAGATCTTAGCGACGGCGGTACAACGACCTCCTCGGGGGCACGCGGCGAGGGGGACGACACGAGAGATTCGTGCGACGGCAGATGTGTGTTCGGTGCATGCAGAGGCGGCGCCAACCGGGGCTGCTGTCTGTGGGCATCCGCATATGCAGTAGCAACTATACATATGCCAGGGTTGCGGTTTCTAGCGGACTTTCCGTTGGGGGTTGCAGGATGGGCGACGGAGCGCGGGGGCAGCCGGGGGGGGGGGTCGGCTGCCGTGGGTGTTTCAGCATAGAAGCCACTAGAGCACCGCGTGCTGCTGCTGTGTCTACAACAGCTGTGGACACAGCTAATAGCGGCGGCGGATAAGGCTGTATGTACGGTGCGCTTTTTGGCGCTGCAAGACCCGAGCATTTCTGTGGAACGTCTCCTCGCCACCTTTCGGGGAAGTAGGGGTGCTTCGAATTAGCTACAAATAGTAGGAGCATTCATTTTCGGGGAGTTTATAGCTATTACTTCAGTAGGCGGGGCAGGGAGCCGAGGCAGGGCGCCTCACGTCCTGGGATTTGTACAGCACTCGAAGCGTGCAGAATCGGCGGCCGTAGATTTTCAGTTTCGGGGTGATACGGCGTATTGTCTGGTGCCACGGTTTGGGGCTGTGCGGTTAGGCGCTTTGGCAGCCGTCCTGACTCGTGTGCATCTTTTAAAAGGGTTTAAAGAGTGTAGCTGTAGGGGTGTGCGTTGATTGCTGCAACGCAACAGTTATCTTTGGGAAGACGCAAGCTAGTACAAAGGGAACCGGGGGATGGCCTGTAGCCTCAGCCTCCATCCGTATAGCTCCAACTGAAGCCGACCAGAGACAGAGAACGAAAAAGGAAAAGAAGGTTGCTCACTAAGCAGCGCGGGTAGGCCCCGCAAGAGATACTTCTTGGCGGCCGTCGCAGGGGCCATGAAGTTGTTGCTTTACCGCCCAGCAACCGCTAATGGTGGTAAAGTGCTGCTGGCCTCATAACACGGGCAGTACGGTGCGCGGATCGTGTTGCTCTAAGCAGCTAGAAGAGGCCCTCCCTTCGCAGGGAGAAGGAGGGCCCTATGTGACTGGAGCTGCTGCTGCCGTTGGACGCGAACCCCTGCAAGGGGTATTCCGCAGCAATCACCCAAAAGCCTCCGTCCGCAGCCGGGTCTGCCCAGCGGAGGCGTAGGCAGTTGGAAGGAGCAAAGTGGAAGGCGAAAAAGCTCCCGCTGGAGAAGCGTTTGGAGCAGTCCAGGGCGACTCGCCTGTGCAGAGACACACAACGCTGAGGGCCTGCCTTTCTGTCAGGCTGTCACTTCTTCCCTCCCTCACCGTGCCTGTTTTGTGCCTCCACAGCATGCAGGCGTCCCTGAGAAATTGATGCACTATTTGCACTCGCAGTCACCGTATGTAAACAGCACACACGGCTGGACAAACGACTGAGGAGTCCTAGACATTGGCTTTCCCGGGGGGAGAAATTGGAGCTGCAGGAAGGGGCAAAGGGGATGTATTTTGCCTGGCAGACTGCCACCAGGGCCACAGTATCTGAAATACGTATACATATATATGTGTGTATGTTTCTTCGTGTGCGCAAGCCTGCCTTTCTACTGCCTGTTTATCTGCTAGCCAAGGCAACTTGTCAGCATGGCAGTAGCGGCGAGGTCCTGCCCTTTTTGCATGGGCTGAACTATACGCTATGCAGAGCGAGGGGGACAGCCATTCATCCAAAGTTGAAAGCACGGCATGAAATGCAGACAGCATGCAGAGGCGCCATAGAAATAGAAGGAGGACAGAAAGGGGGTGCACAATGAGGGGTGCACGGTGAGTGCGTAGGAGTGGAGGGTGGGGGGTAGTGTCTGTGAAGTGGAGTCTGGCGTGAGCAATCACCTTTCCCCTAGGTGGAACTTCGGTTCAACAAGAAGGTCACCCTTCTCTCCGAAGGCAAATGTCAAGCCCATGGAGACGTCTGGCGCCTCACTTAGCCCTGCCATCCGGTTATTCCCTTCGGAACGCTGGCCCTTAAGGCCTTTATCCTTCTCTGCTTTTCCTGCCTCTGCATGTGCCGCTTCTGCGAGGGGTTTTTCGGCGAAGCTACTCGCTCCTTCTGCAGCTGTCGCCAGCCCCTCTTGTGCTGCCTTGCCCCTTAGGGGGCTTCCCAAGGGGCCTCTCGCGCGAACCTCCACTCCAAGCAAAGTGGGAAGGAGGCCTCTCGTGGCTGCCCCTGTAAGGCCTGCCGCAGCAACCCGCATGGATGTCTCTCCTGCGGCAACGCCACACAGCAGCACAACCACCACGGGCATGGAAACACGGCACCGCCACGGCGCAGCAGCAGCAGCATCAGCATTCGGGAGAGACGCACTCCTCCACCCCTAAGCAGGAGCAGCAGAAAAAACCAACCAACCACGCCTCCTCCCCCGAAGGAGCGAGCCGCAGCTGTATCGAGAGCGAAGAGGCAGGCAGCGAAATGCCAACAGAGGCTCTACAAGCAGCAGCAAGTACGAGAGCATCAGCTGAGCAGGGGAGCAACAGCACACAGAAAACGGCAGACCCTGTTCAAAGTTGTAGGCCGTCTCGACAGCGACTTTAGACTTATTGATATCCAAGGAGCTCTGGAGAGCAAACCCTAGCAACCGGAGTTTACTCAGGGTAAGGGCCACCTCGTTGCCTCCCTGAGACGCTGCAGAAAAACACCCACCCACCGAAGCACACATAAAAATGCGCATCTGCTCCACCTGCAATCAACCGATACAACGTATGCAAACGGGAGCAGCAGCTAAGGCAACACTCTATATCCAAAGCACACCTACACCTACACACACATACACCTACACACACCTACACCTACACACCTATACACACCTACACATACACTTACACACCTACACTTACACACCTACACCTACACCTACACACACGTACACCTACACCTACACCTACACACACATACACCTACACCTACACACCTACACACACCTACACATACACTTACACATACATACACATACACTTACACACCTGCACACACCTACACCTACACACACATACACACCTACACCTACACACACACCTACACACCTACACACACCTACACACACACACCTACACACACATACACACTTACACCTACACACCTGCACACACATACACCTACACCTACACCTACACACACATACACCTACACCTACACACCTACACACACATACACCTACACCTACACCAACACACACCTACACCTACACACACATACACACATACACCTACACACCTACCTACACCTACACCTACACCTACACCTACACACACATACACACCTACACCTACACCTACACACACACCTACACCTACACACACACACACCTACACACACCTACACACCTACACCTACACACACACCTACACCTACACACACCTACACTTACACACCTACACCTACACCTACACACACCTACACCTACACTTACACCTGCACCCACAGACACCCGAGGAGTTGCGGCAGCAGCAGTACAGAAGACTGACGGAGTGCAGCGGCAAGCAGCGGTATCAACAGGCAGTGCCAACCTGAGAAAGTGAGCCTTGGCTTTTCCTTGTCCAAGCTCGCGAGACAACGCAGCACTCCACCGCAGCCAAGCGCGTGTGGTGTTTGCACTCCTAGGAGGACCTCCCCACGCAGCCCACTCTGCTGCAGCCTGAGCAGCTGTTGCTGCACCTGCCGCTGCAGTTGCAGCAAGTTCTCCTTGCTGCATGCGAATGTCTGCCACTGCAGCGGCGCTCTCTCAGCGTCCCTCTTGTCCTCAGGCTGCAGCTGCTGCTGATACAACTCCTGAAGGGGTTCTAGCGGCAATTCGGCATTGACGCGAGCGAAGGCAGAGACACCCATAGGAAGCTGGAAAGGCAGCTGCAGACAATGAGCAGTCCGACACAGGCAGCAGCCACAGGTATGCAGCTGCAGAGATGTGCACAGCATCCCTGCCGTGGCAGCACTGATGTTGCAGCGTAACTGACAGATGGTGCAGAGACGTCTTTTAACACCCACCGCTGCCCCTAAGGAAACAGACTGCATGCCGCGATTGCCGCCGAGACTGATAGGACTCGATGATAGCTGCAGCAGCAACGCAAGCTGCACCCCCCGTCCACTCAATATGTCAGAAAAAAGAATTCGAACAAAGGTTTCCACGCATCTTCTCGAGCACCCGAATGCCGACCCCACCGATCATCCATTGCACAAAAGCAGCGGCAAACGCAGCAGCAGTAAACGCAGCAGCAGTAAACGCAGCAGCAGTAAACGCAGCAGCAAGAGGCTTCCGAACCCAAAAGCTCCTCCCCAGTGTCTTGGCCAGCGAGCTTCCCGGTAGCACCAGCAGAAACAGCAGCGGCAACGCTGCCGCTTGGTATTTGCCGCTAAGACGGCTCATTGCTGCCTCCTTTGGAGAGCAGAAATGTGCCTGCCGCCTCTCTGTGTGCTTGTTTCCACGGAATAAGACCGTTGTTCGGTGCTTCGCAACCAGCTGCATTGCATGCATAGGCGAACACAGACAGACATTCGAGCGATAAAGACAGAGAGAGAGAGACTCTCATGTCGCTCATGCCCTTCCCCTCCCCCCTCCCGAAGCGCAGACTCGGAGACATATCCACACACGACGGGCTTCTACGGGTATGGCCGCCACGAAAGCACGAGTGAGTGAGAAAGGGAGAGGGAGTGAGAGAGAGAGAGAGAGAGAGAGAGAGAGAGAGAGAGAGAGAGAGAGAGAGAGAGAGAGAGAGAGAGAGAGAGAGAGAGAGAGAGAGAGAGGGAGAGAGAGAGAGAGAGAGAGAGAGAGAGAGAGAGAGAGAGAGAGAGAGAGAGAGAGAGAGAGAGAGAGAGAGAGAGAGAGAGAGAGAGAGAGAGAGAGAGAGAGAGAGAGAGAGA
>NW_020312303.1:232500-281828 GCF_002999335.1 Cyclospora cayetanensis | reverse complement strand
AAGCAAAACACAAAAAAAAGCAACACAAACAAATAAAACAGAAAAAGAAAAAACAAACAACCCGACCATACCATAGTACGAACAACACCATAATACGGACACTACTATCACGAGGTGCACGACATACTTCAATCATACACTACCCGTGTGAGTATACTATCAGATCATAGACCGTAATAACAGATCGCATTATTATTGTACTTATGACGTATACTCATCCGCTCTAACGCTAAAACCTAAACCCTAAACCCTACACCCAAAACCCTAAACCCTAGACCCTAAACCCTAAACCCTAAACCCTACACCCTCAACCCTAAAACCCTAAACCCTAAACCCTAAACCCTAAACCCTAAACCCTAAACCCTAAACCCTAAACCCTAAACCCTAAACTAGCCCCAAGCCTTCACTCAAAGCTGTAGGCTAGGCAAGCTACACTAGCCAGTTTGAAATTGGTGCTTACCTTATATACCGTGACTCGGCCTTTCATCTTATGAAATTCCGAGAACATACGTCTCATTGTAGCAGGGCCTCCGTGGTCATTCATATAGCAAAATGCTACAAAGGAATAGATGCTACATGGTATATAAAAGCTCAAAGCTTTTGTGTTGATTTGCTACTCTAGTGATACGAAAGAAAACTGCAGCTGAAGCAAATGAGGGGGTAAACATAGTTCACTCACACGAAAATAAAATGATCACATCCTTCAAAACAAAGACCCCTCTTATTACAACCTATAGACAGTGCTTCACCTGAGTTGTTCATAACTTCATGGTAAGCATTAAGGGCAATCACGATGCTAGGTTCATTTGTCCGCATGGCATTGCACTATCCGCTTACTTCGTGATTTGTATAATAATCAACAAATCTGCGGAGCATAACACTGTGACGGAATTCTTGGAATACAGAAAGAGATTCCCAATGAGTGATCATTCAAAGCAGCGCCTGCATAGGAAATTTGGCAGGCGCGCTTCAACTGATTACCATTTGCAGCGGAAAGCCCACTAGGGAGGTACGCCGTTCCATCGCGTTACCCAACGCAATTCCCTGGTGAATAGTCAAAAACGCATTGTATATAGAGTCAAGGTCTGCGGATATAAGTACCTGGACGCGCATTTAGATGAATATAGCAGAGTGCAGATGCAAACTCACAGGCAGGTTTTTGCGTCCACACCAGCCCGAGAGCTGCTTTACAGACTAATCCTTCTTTTACCAGGTTTAAGTACACGTAATATATCAAGTTATATTCAGATAGTTATTGCGTTCATGGTATGTAGGGCCTTTTACGTGTAATATTGTCCGGCTCAAAAGAACTAGGGTTTTGCGCAGCTTGCGCGAATCAATCCCTATTGATATCTAGCTCATACGTTAGGAGAGAAAGCACACGTCCAACACTTAACTACCTTCCTTGTCTGATACTAACTACGCTAATTCCATATAATAAGCGACATCGGATATCGTGAGCCAAGTGCCAACATAAAGCGTAATTCAAAGCACAAATAGACGTAGAGAATCGATAGACCTGCGGTCCCAGGAAATCAAGAGCAAATCGGAAGTTTTCCCCGTAGCCTGAATACATAACTCTGAATCACAAGAACGCACAACTCTCTGCGCACAGAGTCAATCATGTAGCCACTTGTCGGTAACTCGTAGACTCCTGTTGGGCTCTCCGCGCCGGAAGGCACTAATGCCAAGACACTCTAGATGTCTCTAAAAGATCCGGCAAGTGATGCGTCCACAGTAGAGAGAATATGTGGCTAATCAAGGCATTTAAGCATGTACTGCGCCAATGCACAGTCGCGACACAAGATCGTGGGTCGCTAACGATAAGCCCGTCGCAAAACGCATTTGTAGATCAAGCGTCAGCGTACTCCCTAGGACAGCAGCTTATCATCATTCATGGATTTTAAATGCATGAGGACGGACGCCCGTACCTGATGACCATGCCGATGCCTTCGCGCCTACAGAGGCACACACTAGTGCCAGAAAAACCTGTTTTTCTTCAAGTCTTCCGGGTTCATTAATACTTGGATTGGGACCCAGCACAGAGACTGACAGCAGAAACACATTACCGTACCACAAGGAACCTTTTGCAGCTGAGGGGCTTCTGTCGGTGCTTGTTTGCACGCATGGTGATACACGATCCTTCAGGAGGAGCCCAGGCAAATACCCAAATGCAGGCCTCTCCGTTGCACCTCCAGTAGGCAGTCAAGGACCGTTCGCTAAAAATGAGAAGAGACCCTTCGGGCAATTCTAATACTCCACTGATAGACCACGCGAGATTGGCCTAGCTTCGGTAACCATGGCTGAAATCTGCTGAAACGAATTTCACGCTGCAAGCATGTCTCAGGATTTGAGCTAGGCACATTTGCTTCTAGGTCTAACTGCTGAATGTATAGGGCTAAATCTGCAGAAGCTTCTGGCTTGTTTACTGACCATGAAAATAAGCAGCTTCACTGGCACAGTTAAAATTTGGCAGGCACCAGGCTATCCTTACAGCGTGTCTCTCCACAAAGCAGAACATACCGTTGCTCTGCAAGTCAGCAGCTAGGGGAAAATTACTCACTGATATCAGAACTGCCTCCCTCAAGACGTGTATGAAATTCCATTTAGGCTACACTGCTGCTACAAAAGCTAAAACCTAATTTCTGACATACGGTTTGTTAGTGAATGGTGCAAAGGACGCCTGTAGCTATTGCTCCGTGGGCCACAGTGACCTGCGCTGACAAATGATCGCTGAACTACGGGCAACTGCTCTGACCTTCTTCCGTAACACTAATATTTTTTTGAAAAACTTTGCGAACCTAGACACTTTTCCACGAGGCCAAATGTATTTTACGGGCAATCGAGGGCATAATAATACCCACTTTGCTGGATAAAACGAACCGCGAATGGCACAAAGACATGCAGAATAACGGTGTTACCCGTAATCGGCCCACACAGCCTTCCAGGCAACTGAAGCCAAAGCAGCTCTCTCTCCAACGCGCTATCACTGATCGCGAGCGGTCAACTCTGTTTGCATATGCACGAGAAACTGCCTTGACGGCACGCTTCATGTCGCTAGCCACTGCGGGCACCCCCAGGCATCCGTAACAGGCAGACAACGAACTTCCCTTGGTGACACCAAGACTAGCACTGGCGGCATACAATGACTACGCATTACCTTATCACGCTGTGCTGGAAAGCTGTCAAGACTACACTTGTGTTTGTGTACTATAATGTACTTTCTGCGAAAAGTATCGTGCACCAAAAAGCTCATGCATCACAGACAAATGCATCACCCTAGCAGTTGTTTTATCGCCCCGAAGACGACTCTTATATATAATGCTTCCAATATGGCAAAGTTCGTAACACGGGTACGTCGAATTACTCCATCGCTTATCTCATACTACTTCACAGGCATGCGGCGAGAACACCAAGCCCAGCAGGCAGTCTGCGCATTCAAGTACAAATGGGAGAACTATCCCGAGAAGGTACACCTAAAAGAACGTGTGAACCGCGGGAAACGTCCTAGATAGAACAGCTGCGTGAGCGGCTTATAATTTTTTGTATGTTCCTGGTAGATATTCAAGCGTGGATGCAGGCGAACAGATGGTTTCAGGGTGATCTTTCGCAAAAAAAGCGGTCATGCTAAGTAATTTACAGAATATGGGTACCTCTTGTCTAATGTCTAAAGGAGCGTTCTAAATTAATGACGTGCACAGATATACAAGCCATGAGAAATCTGTATTGAACGTTTTGCGCACATCCTTTCTTCTGGAGTACTTTCTAGGCAGAATTATGCTGCAGCACTCCAATACAGCGCAGTAGTGCCTGGAATAGTACGTGGCACGCGCATGGGTGCTTGTATTTACGCACCTAACGAACTCTTCAACCAACGATGTGAGTAACTGTGAGACACGCATCGAACACGGATTCCGAAATATATAGACTTGTAGTTGCTCACACAAGGCCACACAGCAACGTGTCGGGCTACTTCGTACTTTGCGCAAACACAGCATGCATTTTCCAACTATCCAAGAGCCTTTAAAGGGCTCTAATGACCATCTACTGTGGAGAGTTTTAAATCAAGAAGTGTAACAAAGAAGGCCTGCTCTGTCTATATGGAAATTCTGTCCACGATTATGCACTTGCATCAACAGCAAGCTGCATAGTGCACTTTTCGGTACTATGGCTTTTCACAGACTCAAAATCCTGAATAAATAATTTACTTTACATACCAGGGCACCATTATTCGGCGATCATAAAACCGTGCAGAATGTACAAACAGCCAGGTATTCTCTAACCTTTGTTCAGTCTCGTTTGTGTTTAATTCTATCATGAACACGCGAAACATAATTGGTGAGAACTGACATCCTGCGTAGTATCAAGCAAGCAGCGCCTAATCAACAGGGTGACTTAAACGGTAGTGCATATGCCTTCGCCTGTGTATCACGTTGACATCTCACTGCCCAAGGAATAAGGTGCCCAGCAACAGGATGAAGAATCAAAGAGGATGAGCAAAGTAAGTTGTGCGCTCCACTTTTACGCTAAGTGGCAATCCTTTACTTCAAAATATCTCGAGTTGCTTTTGCATGAAGTTCATCCCAGTGTTCCATTTGTCGGCTGCAGACTTTGGTAGAACAGTCCTGAACGGCACAGCAATAGCATGACAGTGAATCCAAGTGTTCACGTTCATCGGTAAACACTAAACGGCGTGCTTTTGGCGGCTATGTACAGTTTATGTCTTTACAATCTCTGCACTGGAGTACATGGAGAATCGTGGACAGCCAAGCTGGCTACTTCAGTAACTCGAAGCTCTACAGCTACGAGCATGTCTCGGAGTAGCAAATCATCTTCGTAATGTTGCACATACTACAAGAGTACAGGGGGAATCCAGCGTTCTACGAAAGTGTTTGGCTAGCATTTTGGGGTTCTTTGGCCGCGTAAACTGAGGCCCCAGCTACCGGTGTGCACGAAATCACGAATAATTTGTCAGGCTTGGAAAATCGGAGAAGGTTCAAAGTAAAGGCATGCACATCCAGAGACGTGAACCATCTACAGACTCGCACTTAATTTCTTCAAAATACAACCCCTTCGCAAGTTCTGCCATGAATGTTTGTGCAAACGGTACCTACTGCCTTATCCAATACGCCGGCAAGCGCATGATCAAAATTCATTGCGGGAGCAATAAATCCCTCTAAATTCGTGCTGTAGCCAGTCTCTACATAATCGATAATACACGCCTTGTACTCGAATCGGAGTGGGGTTCCAATGCTTAGTCGTGTTATATAAAATGTCGAATCGGTTGAAAAAGTCCTCCTTTATCAACGACACAAAAAATAGAACCGCCTTCAGGAGCATCTCATGTAAAAACATATTTACAGGTAGCATGAGACCAACATAAGCGAAAAATTGATAGAGGAAGGACTACAGAGAGTGGACGGCTGTAGAAGTGTGACATTCTATCGTGGTCGTAAGACAGTTCATTTCTGGTCTCACTCTAACCTCATCTTGGGGGGTTTGAGGGACGAGGGAAGAATGTCGTAAAAACACTATAAGTAAACATTCAGTGACTTCCTAATATGTTTGAGTTTGGACTGAACTATAATGTCTCGCAAATCGCCATATATTTAATAGTTTGTAGTTGAGTGTAAATAATGTGGTAAAAGACGACTAGGTGTAGCTGCGTGAGCTACAGGCACAGACGTCATCCCTGGTGTGCTTCCTTCCCTTCCACAGCTGATTTCGTTCCACAGCACGCTCATTCCATGCAAAGTATGAAGCGCAAATGTATAGCAGGCCTGAAAAACGATATCTGTCCTAATACTTGGGTAACTGAAGGACGGCTGCAGTGCCACCAAGAGTCTGCAGTTCACGAAGCCTGTGCTAGTCCCATAGTCCATCATTAGCGTTAGCCTATTTTTCGTGCGCGTTAGTTTATATATTTAGTCTACACGCTGCAGAGATCCCACGACACTTTATGCCTTGACGCGAAAATGTTCAAAAAAAGAAGCGATATCCCCAAGCTTGCAGCTAAACATTCAAAGGGCACCATTCGTCAAGTACCTGTAAGCACTGAGATCCGATGCTCTTTGAGCAGTAATTCGATGTAGAAATCACAAGCAACGTGAAGATGCGATGAATAAAAGTTGTACGGTGCATATGTTGTGCCACACCTGTGAAGGTGTTCACTGTGTTTTGTGCACAAGACTACCACTGTAATAGTGAGAGAACGGCATTGACTGGCAAACTTACTCAAGTTGCGCGTTTGTTAGTTTCCAATGTAGAATATATCTTCCCAAGATATCGCAGAGGCGAAAAGTGGGATAACTCAAACCACGTGCTGTGTGCTCGGCTGCTCTGCCACCGGCACTGTGGGAAAGACATCGTTATAAGTTGAAGAGTAAAATTGATATCTGTTACCGTTCACTTTTCTAGTTGCACTGCAACCGCATGGATCCCGTTACGTATCCTGGTCAAGAAGCGGGCAAGGGTGAGCGGCCGCAGGGGGCCCCTAGCGAGGACCAGTAGAGACTTTGTTGTCTTAGTGCTGTGCCCTTGTCTCCTTGTGCGCTTCACTGCCATATCTATGCCAAACTATGAAACGAGTCATGATGGCTTCCTTCAATGACTCCGCATACGCCTTCTCTCCATGTGTTGCAACCTGTCGATTAGATTGACTACTGGCCGCGAGCGACATTTTCTTCAATCTCAAGGCATATTTCCGAATGGCACCAGGGTGGATCACACAGGCTATTTTGCAGGTGTGCACCAGACATCAATTCCGGCATACAATACACAGTTCACCAACGCGCTTCCAGCAAATCGAAACATCAGCCTTTGTCCTATACAAGCGGCTGGTTCAGCACAAACACTATCATTTTCCCTCTTTCCTCTGTTTCAAGCCAGAAGGGAACACCAGGAATGGCATAGTGGGCACTGCGATGTGCGTTACGACGCCCCCATTTTCTTCTGCGGCCTGGATTTGTGATCACTAACATTCCGCCCTTCGGGCACCCATTCTTGCCTTGATAGTTAAACTGAACAGCAGGATATGACTGGGAGGAACGCTTCAAGATGGGAGGCAGACTTGTGCTGTTTTTCCTGAATATTTTGGTATATCGCCTTAGGAGTACAGAAGCCACGGGCTCGGCGGGGACTCACAAGTGTAGCAGGCAGCAAAGTGCAGGTTTTCTTTCGTTAGATCGGAAGCGGTTTAAGGGACTACCTCGACGCCTTACCTTTTTGAGTGCTGCTGAGCTCATTGCATTAGCTGGTATTGCCGACAGAATAACAATACCACGAGCCTGGGCAACACCGGGTGTTGCCCAGGGAGAACCTGGATCCAAACTGTGGTCAAGTGAGACGAGGAGTGCAGGCATACCAACGCAAGTCTTCACAGAGCCATGTGGTTCTTCTGATGCAGACAATGCAGCCCATGGTGTTGGTGCTGCCCCTCCTGCTACTGCTTTGGGAGGTGCGCTTGCTGCCACTTCTGCTGGAGCAGGGGCTAATGCTTTGGCTGGCATACCCATAACAAGCCTTCGAACTGCATGTCGAAAGCTACAGCTGCCCAGCAAGGGGAAAAGGGTCGAACTACTGAGTCGTCTGCAGCAAGCGCGATCATTAGAGGAGCTCTTAGCGCTTGTCAGGCCAAATGAGGTACCTCCTGCACCTCCTGATGCCTCTCAAGAAGCTAACAAAGTCCAGGAGCCACAAATGGAGATATCACGTAAACCAGCTCACAGCCGCTGTCACAAGTGCAACCATCGGCTTTCATCCAGTATGTCAACCTCCCTATGATAGCTAGAAACATGGCTTTGTGCAGAAGCCAACTAGGTGGTGTTCCAAGCCAGAAGTGCACATTACTTTGACACTATTTCAAAGAAGAGGAAAGCTGGGGTCAGTGCCAGTTTGTGAGAGTTCCATCCTGCTGCGACGCTGCTGGATCGTGGCGCAACTCATGCAGCCTCCGATTTTGTGCTATTCTGTTCTCTTCATCAGAAGCTCGGTTTTGCTCCAAGTGCGGGGCTACGATATGCTCTGTTGGTCAAGAGACTCTCAGGGAATTCGTGGAAAAGGCATTTTGGCCTATCAGGTAAGGGTCGCGAGCATCCTTGATTGCAACTGCGTTCCGGTATGGAGGTTTTATTCTACGCTAGGACTTGATGCCTGCAATCGAAATACACACATTCGAATACCCATACCTGCCCAAGAAACGCAGCAGAGCCCTCAGGTTCAAGTCCCATAGCATCGCATGTACAGATACACGGAGCTCATACCTTTGAAAGGCAATCGCGAGGTCCTCTTTCAATTGCGCAGCTGGAGTCTTGTGTAGAAACTATGATAACTTGCATGTGAAGATCTTGTTTTACAGGCGTTCCCCTAGTATGCGTGATTTGCTGTGAGGGTTGTTCGTTGTGCTTGTCCTTTACTCCGTTCAAAGAGTGTGTGCTATTCATTATCATTTTAATTTTTGCCGTTTTCACCAAAGCATTTTAAGGAATGTTCAAGTGTGAGTGATTTTCTGGAAACGCTCAGGGAGCAAGAAGTGGGCAGTAACACAATGAGGGTTGAACGTGGATTTTGGCAGTCTATTTTACAGGTTCGATGAGGAGGCCGTTTTCTGCTGCTGCCACTTTTGCTGAAGAATTTGCTTTTGTTTGTCCTGCTGTGATTGGAAGCATGCTATTATTTGTAATGGCTCTGAGGCCAGCGGGTCGATTTGGGCTGCCGCTCCTACCGAGACTGTTGTTGGTGGTGTGGTAATTGTGCAAAGAACTCTTGTGTATATGCGAGAATACTGAATATCCGGTGTACGTTCAGGTTATTGGGGATGTACCAGTGGCGAATCTCTCTGCCGCAGTTTGGGAAGAGTATTTGCGGTTAGTGTCAATTCACTAAAACCTGTACATTAAGGCATCCAAATGTTCTGCACAATACCACGGCTCTCTAAGCATAAACATATGGCAACAGCCCTTTCTTTCGAACAAATTTCCTAGAGGAAGCCTATCAGTCAATGAACGTGTCATGCTTTTGGGTGGACCTTTTCTTTGAATCATTGCTGAGGCTTTATGGATATTCTTCTGCAGTTTGGCTCTCATCTTCGATACGGCAATTTGAGTACATGGGCATCCGTATTACATTTTAGCAAATATTTCTGATTCTTGCCTGCTTGATGCAGGGCTTTAAAGAAACGTAATTGTTCCCCGCGGACTCAGGTCTTGCATCAGGTGGCATATTTGGCGGCCTTAAAGTATGCGGTCCACACCCGTCGCCTCGAGGGGATTCACGATTTTCGGAAGATTAGAGGGTGCACCAAGCGCACGCTGGTCTCTGTGCCTCTCACCGCAGAAGAGGTGCGACCAATCATTCATTTCACCTGGGAAACGTAGCAGAGGCTGCCTCTAGACAGCCTTAGATAAAGATCAGTTGCCACACGGGCATGTGAGACTACATTAGGTGTCCAATACCAAAATTTCTGACTGAAAGGTACAAGTCAAAAGAAACGGCAGACCTAAGAAGCAGCCCACTGGCGTCACTTCCACGATATATGGTTACTCCTCACGATCCCTACTCCTTGAGTTCTCGCCTTTCTTGCATACGCCAATAATCCCTTCTCAGGTGTATTTACTGTTGGCAGCTACGCCAAAGACCATGCACTGTGCCTTATTTGCTGTTGGTATTGGAGCGGGTCTTCGTCCGTCGGAGATAGTATCGATGCGATGGGAAGACATCAACATGCAGGAAATGACGACAACGGTCCGTGGCTCTAAAACTGCAGCATCCGCGGCAGTGATCCCTCTTACCAATCTGGCTGCGAGAGAACTGATGCGCTGGTACAGCACTCGACCACGTTGATGCACCCTAATAAGTAGCTGAACGCACGCTCTGTCGACATGTGCTAGTTGTTCCAGAAATCTCAGAATGCTTTCTGTACGGAAGGAGGCAGGCAATCAGAAAATGTTGAAGTGAAGTATTATTTTTTGTGTAAAAGGATTTAGCGCGTTTCAGAGCTAGGCTTACCGTTCCCAGCGTAAGTGGCAGCGTACGACTCTTTCACGCGTCGAATACGACGCCGCTTACATGTTCGAGTTTTGTCCACTGATTGTTATTTGTAGGTGGGAAGAAGAGGGAAAGCCAACTAGTGGACTGTGCTTTTACGTTGAGGGAATAAGAAGCCGAAGTAGCAGAATAAACTTACGAACGAAGACACCAATACGTAAAGCACCATTACTGGTCCCCTTGCACAATTTGAAGGCTTGGTTTGACGGAAGGATTTATGCTGGTGTTGGTTAAATGCATGTCATTTGCATACGTAGGCGCTGAATTTACGTGCTACGGTGCTCGCGAATGCCACCATTGATCATTCATTGCTAATAGAACCATGGCCTCACATGTTAAGATAGATGGAAGCCTTCCTCTGTTTGAATATCCAATTTGTGAAATTTTAAGTGGCATCATGTTTTGTATACATCACCTCCTTTTAGCTCTGCTTTCGAATGGTATTAGCAGATGTGTTTAGTGTCCTGATTGAGGCGTTGCAGGATCCTTTAAGAAGGCGTTGCAGGCGGCAGCACATCGGTGAGCAAGGGATTTAACAAACACTTTATAGAGCAGATGACGTACTAGCTTGTATACATATCATCCACTGCCAGTCGGCTATGTGCGGCTGTGTCAGATTTTCATTTTTTTCTTTTGCTTATAAGATGCTTCTCGGTTTCGTTACAGGGCAGGAATCGATGAGACACGTTGTGGAGAGCCTCGTAGGGTGTTCCCGTACATACTAAGGTGAGATTGAATAATCTCAAGTTACATAACAAACCATCAAGTTTATGGTGGCCAAAATTCGTCATTGTTCTACACCAGGGGTCTAGTAGTTCGCTTTGCAGTATTTATTTAAAACGACGGTGAAGGGTCATGCGTACAGTAGCGCCGAAGCATCCCCTTCCACCAGAAGAGGTGATTCTTGGGGATTCAATAGTACGATGTACATTAAGCGGTATAATCTTTGATGCCATCACAGGTCAAAGGAATTTCCTTCATCGTTTGCTTGTTGCGATTCCTTGAAAGCGTTAGTGGGAAACGCAAGCGCAGTCACCGCCGCCTTTGCAGTGTCTGTTCTCATGCAGTTGATATTTACGCTCGTACAAGTGCACATTATGGTGTTCACGTTGCGGTACAGACACTCCTTTGCTACAATTGCTGCCACTTCGAATCCCCCAGTGCCTTTACCAGTGGCACAGGTACGTGTGGCCCGCAGAAAGCGCATGTTGCAGACATGGCCAGCAGAGCGAAAAACAATGCAAGAGAGGAAGGATCACACATAATTGACGAGAGTGCAGCGAGCCGGGAAAACGGAAATATTCGGCACGGGATCCATAGAATCTAAACCGCTTACCCTCCCAGATAGTTGGGCGCAGCTTCGGTTTTGCGGCATATTGTCATTTTTATCCACTACGCTGCCTGATCTATGGCGGCTAAGCCTTGCCAAATGGTGCATCCTGGAGTATCTGTACCCCACTGCAAAACAGTGGATAGCGTGCATTAGTTCATTTGCCCTTAATAACAGAAGGAGTGATATTTCTGTCAGAGTATTTCTGCGTGTCTACGCGATATCGCTTTCCAGGCAGTCATGAGGCACACCTCTTCGAAGATGCTCTTGGAGACCTATGCAAAGGCAGGAGCCCTCGTGATCAAGGAAGGACTTCGCAACTTTAAGATTTAAATCCCCCGGAATATACTAACACAAATTTCTTGTGGGGCAAGGATGCCTGTGTGGCACAACGGCATTCATTGAAGAGAAAATCGAAATGCTGTTCAGAAAAACTTGGAACATATGCACTAGCATTTCACATGGTGTAAAGGTGTGGGTTCAGTGTAACTCCGCACACTATATGTGAACCGTTTTGAGGTTTTTATGTATACTCTGGTTATATCGATGAGTATGTACAAGTACAATATTAACTGCTGTACAACACACATTTTACTTCAATCCTATTGCGTCATTGTTGTGCATTCTTTCTTGAACTTATTGCACCAACTTGCCTACGCACTGGAATCGGCAAAATCTTCTAAAAGCTCCAAGCATATTTGCCTGCTTGCTCAGTGTAGTCTACCTCGTGGAAACCATCTAGAAGGTAAATAAGCTCGAGTGCCTCCCCACAAAAACAAGGATACGGAAGGATACGGTTTATGATGAAGGCGTGTGGCCAACATATATTACATATACTTCTGTTGACCGAAGTGAGAAATTTTCGCACTTCGTGCATTAAGATCGAGGAGGATGCAATTGACGCATAACTGCAAGTTGTTAAACCCAGCTCTGATTGCGTCATTTCTTACGAAGACCCTTAACGCTTCTCTTTCTAAGGAAGTTCCCCTTAGGTCCTTTCACACCTACTCGCTTATTATGTCTAAGTTTCCACAGTTTTCTACCGGATATAGCGGGCAGTGCCTCCGCAGGAACCTCATCCGGATGACGAGGCATCTTGGCAAGCTGTGTTGCCCGCGATATTGCTGCAGACTTCGACCCCTTGCGTTTCCATGCAGAAGTACCACGGTCCCTGCAAACATAACACAGTGAGCTAGCACCGCTTCCAGTGAGCTTATGTAATATACATAAAAGATCATAACCTCAGTTCAGCTAACCTCGTGGCAAGACACTGTGGAACACGTTACTACACCATCGACTCAGGTTTTCTTCGATGGCTCAAGTCTATTTTAGGGTACTTGTGTACTTTTTCATCTGATGCTAATATATCGGAATCACTGAGATGTAGAGAAGCTATTGAGACAGACCAACAGGCATATCGTTGTACTAGTGGAGAGCCTACACTGCTGCTTTGAATGACTTGAGAGGATCACTGGCTGAACGACGCCGAGCACCGCTGCGGTGGCCTTTCCCTGTTCCCTCTCCTGCCTTTTGCTGCTGGATTGCAAGTTGAACAGCTGTCATCTGCACCGCAAAGCATAAAACACATGCCTTCGAACAGGAAATATCCAACACCACACTCAAATAAGCTTCAAAATTACCAATATCACCGAAGCAGTTTCAAAAAATTTCCACTTGTTACTACAACAGCAAGAGCCAATACCTGGTGGAGGCATCTGTGTGTCTTGCATTCCCCAATTACTCAATGTACTTCTCTAAGATTATTGGATCCCTTATACTATTTATAAGAGATCTGTGCATATCCGCTTTTCATCTGATGTTTACTGATAACCTGTGGCTTAAATCCTTTCATCAGAGTGCGCAATTTCGATATATGTATTTGCTCTAGTTGCCTTCTAGCAAAACTCAAATTTCAGGTGAAGAAAACGAACTTGGGTTGGCTGTGTCTGGGTCATTAGGTAATCTGGAAGATGCTCCAAGTGGCCCTTTGAGACATTGATATCCTGCAGAAGCAAAATGGGCAACACAAGCATTCCGTGCAGATGCTAGCACTTTCGTGAGTTCAGGGTTAAGCTCTTGGAAAGGAAACTAGTTTACAGCGAACCAAAATGGCAGGTTTATCCACAACTAACGCTAACCAGCTTTAATTCAACGAAACCACGAATCCCGTTGTGTGCCTCTTCATGTACTGATGATGCCTACACATCCAGCTTTCAGTGCAAGATTTCTTTGCGGCGTAATTCACAACGTATTGAGAAGCATGAAGGCTCAAAAACGGCGAAGCACACCAGGTGCTTTATTGCTCTTTAGTGTTAAACGGAAGTATGTGTAGGAGATGACGAGGCTTTGGCGAGGCAGGAGCTACAGCTATGGTGTAGATATGAACTCGGAACGCGATGCATTTTGGTTTGCAAGTTTTCTCCTTCCCAGCCGGACTCAGTTTTGCTTCGCTGTCTCCTGTAACTCGCGAAAATTTTTTCTATATCTGTTAGTTTCTAAGATCAGCTTACCTTCAGCTGTTTGCACGCCCGCTTAAGTACTTCTCTATCCCTAGGATTCCTTTCAAAAAACTCCTTGAGCTTCCTCGAATTCAGCAGCTGCTGTTGCAAATCCCGCGCGACAGCAGCCGCAATGACCCTCTTGGTGAGCCCCCGCCGCACATCCTCCACTCTGTAGCGAAAACACTCTATATCCTGTAGTTGTAGAGACAGTGGGGTGAGCGCTGCAGAGACATAGCCAATCAAACAATCACGATTATCGATTGTGAGATAAACCCACCTTCTTAGGATAAAACGAATTGCTTATCATTACCAGAAGTACACTCTAAATACGTAAGGCATTGCAACTAGGCGTAGTTGCTGAATATCAATCTGACTAGCTTTTGCTTTCTTAATACGCAGTCGTGCTTCACTGCGCGCACAGAAATCTCATGAGGTAACTCACTAGTGACTGCAGACTGGTTTGCTCACTACCCTGCCCTGCCTTTTCGTAGCTTTCTAGAAGCTTAAAAACAACTAAGGCCTAGGTCGACAATAGTGTATATTGACAGCCACAAAAAACCGCATGTCCACTGTTAAATTAATTGCTGGGTGGCTCGAACGAAACGCACTACTCTCGCCATGAGCTTCTAGAGAGCGTCTTAAAGTAAACAACTGCTGCAAGAGCATTTTCTGCTCTTCCTGAGAAGCATCGATCAGAGTCACTGCAACACCAGCAGCGCCGCCGCGGGCGGTCCGGCCAATTCTGCGACCCAACAAAGCGCAAAGCACCAGAGAGACGAAAGCACGTCAAAACCTACATTTGCGTTGATATATACGTCGTTACAAGCGTCGCAATCATTATCTCCATGGAGATCCATCTCGAACCACGGCAATAATAGCAGAAACACACCTACACGTGTGCCAATCTGAAAATAATGAGAAGCGTTCACATGGCCAAAGCTCCACTCACCTGTGCACATACGACTTAAAGGAAGCTGGGGCATCAAAATTAAAGACACATGCAACGCCCTGCAAGTCGAGGCCTCTATGCCCAGCGAACTCTGCATCCTTTGCCTGGATAAACAAAACTCGCACATGACTTTTGACACTGACTCATCATATAAAGTACTTAGCATTTCATCATGTTCTGAAGACTAAACTTTTCGGGTAATTCCCATTCAGATTGCACCCCCCTCAGCCTTTTAGCGAAAACCCTGCTTTTTTGACTAAGCGTATGCTCCTCCTAATGAACATGAAATTACGTAGAAGGCCTAAAACAGGATGTTCAGCGCAACACTAACAAGTCAGTATAAGCTCAATTGACGCGCATGCGTACAGAAGCAACAAAGAGGTGCTTTCTATGTCATTCAACCTTGCTGTGCGTTTTGCTTCTGGTGGATAACTACACCTGTTGTGCTGCAAAAAGAGGTGCTGGCAATACAAAAAGACAAAAAACAAGAGCCTATGGGTAAAATAGTACCTTTGAAGCCTGTTCCCTTTTCCGCGTGCCACGAGATTCGTTGGACAATTCAAGTCCCTCTCCCTTTCCTATTTTATCGTCTTCTTCCTTACTCACTCCTTGAAAAGGGTCATCCCCCTTCCCGCACTGCCCATCGCATGTAATCAGGATGTCTACGAGACCCTGATTAAACGCCTATAGCAAAATAGCAAACGTACTAAAAGAAAGAAATGTAACAGCTTTGGGAACGCAGTGATGGAATGTGCGTAACCAATAACAGGCGCACAGAGCAGAAGAAGGAACACAATGAACCAGAGTACGCTTAATGCATGCTTCAGCAACTAGCGCATTGTCGCAATAGCCCAAAGTTACCCTGGTCGTGGTAAACCTTTTAGCAGCGAGAAACTATTAAAGCAGCAACAATGTATGTCATACACCCTACACCAAAGTACCAAACAAATGCATGCTGTATTGTCAGTGCATAGAGGAGGCCAAAGGAATTGCTGGGCAGCATTAATTACTTGTACAACATGTGTTCGCGAATACATGTACAATGCCTGCATGATACTAGCAATTTTCCTAGGTCTAATGCAACGTACTCAAGATACCAACATGTGCACTGGTAACATTCTGTTCTTTTCAAGGTACGTGTGTGGTATCATCTGAGCGTACTTGAATTTGTTGTTCGCGAGCTGCAACAGGCAGGGTTGGACTTAGGACGCAGCTTGGAATTCCAAAGCGATCGAGAAACAAGCGCAACGCGTACACACTGAGGAAGCACAAAAGAAAACAAGGCTCTCAGGCACGTGTCAAGGCTTGAAGGCGCATAAAGTATTATTATGGGAGGTAAACGAAGAAAACATGAAAATTGCATACAATGTAGACATATGACAGACAAATGAACGAGGACGCGAAAAAGCAGGAGGGCAGTCTGCCCTGTCGTTGTGAGAGAACCAAACATCGAAACCCACGCATGTTTACTTAAAACAAACAGCCAAACGCACAATCGAATCAAATATCGGACAGGAATCGAAAAATGCTGGGGCTTAGCGAATCGAGCAAACAACGAGGTTTGAAACATGAAAATTTCATACTCAGACACCTACTTCGCAACATCTTTGCAAAAGACAAGGCATTTAAGTGGCACTAGGCCAAGACGAAGAAATGCGTAGGCCACCATCCATTTCTCTGAGTCTGTTGGAACCTGAAAATAAAACTCGCCAATGGAACCGGGTGCCCCGAGCTGCCCCTGTTTCCCCGTCTCTTCCTCGATGCGGATTATTAGAGGCTTGTGCAGCATCAAGCTCTGAAGCTGGGAAAGCTGAAAACAAGCCACACGCATAATTGAAACCAAAGCTCATGCCCTGGAGCCATGAACCTTGGTAGTGCAGCCCATGCAGGCTGTATATTCCATCCATGGCATCCACCCCAAAAATCTGAACTGTAAGCGCCTGCGGCTGTAGACCATGTCATGAAGCACCGAATACCCTGCGCTGAGCCTTTAGCAAGCAGAAATGGAGCGAACCTCTTGATTTTGAGTTGCGGAAACGAGAAGGCTTTGGTAGTGTCTGCTTGCGGTCGACGGAAGCAGCTGTAGGAGTCGCCTGGTGTCTTTCTCAAATCCAAAAGCAAACAGCAAATCCGCCTCGTCCACTACCAGCATTTCCAGCGACAGCTGGAGCTCGATACTTGGCTGCTGCTGCCGCAGCTGCTCCAAATATTGCAGCAAACCTGTGGGAGTACCCACAATCACCGTGGTAGGCACCAACAAAGCGCCCCCGGAGGCGCCTCGAGGAAGGGCGCCCGCTGTGTGGGAGACAGTCACTATATCGTTTGTGTACTTTAGCAGTTCCAAAAGAACTCCGTACACCTAAATAGGAAAGCGGCACACAGCCAGTTAGCCAGGCTCTTACCAATTTTCTAATGTGCAAAAGGTTGGTGACAAAGGCGGTGCGCGCGAGAGCACACACTTCCAATAAACCTCTTTGGGATCATTTGCAAACTCGTCTACAACAACGCTCTCGATTTGATTCGCCCTCACTCAGCTGTCCGCCTATCGATCTACCCCGGTGTGCGTCTCCCGTTTTCTCGCGTTCGAGACCCCTTTCTCTCACCTGAATGCAGAGCTCCTTAGTGGGTACCAGTACGATGGCGGAGAAGGGGGGCAGAGTTACTCTTTCACCCATGCAATCCTGCTGCTGTTGCTGTTCCTGCTGTAACAGAAGCCGCTGAAGAAGTGGCAGCAAATATGCAAGCGTCTTTCCGCTTCCGGTTTTGCCCTCAACCAGCAAGTCACGCCCAGTCAGCGCAGCCGGTACTACCTACAGGACCACAGTACAAACGAAACATTAGCTCCATCAGCCTCTATGAATCCTTTAGAGAGCGCCAGTCAAGCAGCCTACCAGCTACTCGTCTCACCGCCATGCTACTTAGCATAAGCATTGAAGAGCGAGCGAGCAGCCCAACGAGCCGTCGGGGGACCGAAAATTATCCACTATCCAGAGGCGCTGCTCTGCTGTGTGGCGCACGCTACGCGTCTACCCCTCAAAGACGCATTGCAGCAGCCAGAATAACACCAAAGCCAGCACCAGCAACGACACCAATGGAGCTAGCACGCGCAGAACAAAGGGAATGGTCCAGAGCAAAAGCTACACTGTCAGTGTGTGGGCTTGCCTGTGCCTGCACATGAGTGGGGTGTTTGAGGTTGAGCTCATCTGTAAGAACTTTTGTGATACGCCTGTCAAGATGCATTGCCCCGAACTCTTGAAATGTTACAGAAGTATCCAAAATACCGCTTCGTCTGTACACTACAGTTTCAGCTGTTTCTGCTGCTTCATGTTCCAGCTCTCGCTGGAGATGATTTTGACCATTCTCCATTTCCCCCATTCCTCCTGCCGCTGTTGTCGACGCGTGAGTGGCCGTAGGCAACGATTTCCTCTTTTTCTTGCCTCCTACAGCCGGCAAACTTGGCTCCGGCGACCTCTGCAAAGCATCTCGTGTAGCCTCGCATCCGGATCGCCCATTGTTAACACTCTTGCATGCGTTTCCTCCTGTTTCATCCTCGCTAGAAACCAGAGGAGGAGTTGAAGGCACAGGATCTCCTGGCCCCTCGCTCTCATGTATGTTTGCAGCAACAGCACGAAGTTTTTTCTTAGCAGCCTGCTTCTCTCCTCCTTTTGCCGATTTGGCGCGCACTGAACGGCCGGATGAAGCAGTGATTTGGGGGGGTTTTGGCGACCGCATACTTCTCGAAATTAATGGCCTTAAGCCCTGCGGGCAAAAGAGCTACAGCTCGCACTATTCAAGCCGTTTCCCTTCACGGCTTGATTCTAATCTGCAAAAAGTAGAACTCTTATACGCTTAAGACGATCACCAAAAATCCAGGCTAGAAGACGGAGAGGGCTGCGCACCGGAGGTAGCAAGTCATGGGGGCCCCACAGAATTAGTCAGTGCTCCAAGAACACAAGAAAAAGCCAGCGAAAAAATAAAAACATGTTCATACTAGGAACAGAAAGAAATGATAAAACCAAGGTCGGAAAAAAACAAGGACTCGGCCAGATAGTCGTACCAACCCTCAGATAGTGCCCCACTTCACTTCATAAGCAAAAGCAGGCAAAAACAAAAATGCAGAACACCTATACAATTTCCTCCGCTGAGCTAACAGCCATCAGAAATAAGGGAGCATAGAATTCTCTGCTTTTAGAAGACTCTATTCCAGACACGTATCACCTCAACCCAAGCTAGCCGGTCTTCCAAGAGAAAACTGGACCATCCATCATGGAGGCTGTACGTGCTTCTCAAAGCCTCACACTGCAGCGCGTCATCCAACTAGTCTTCTCGGGCACACCCTAATGCAATGCTATGATGGTGGCAAGCGCACCGCATTTCAAACCCACCATGAGATCGTTGGTCCTAGCCCTGGCTGCGAGGATCCTCGTAAGCAACTTCCTCATAAGCAATTACCTAATGGTAAGAACCAATAAAGCGCATACTACTTGCCCTCCGTGTGTGTAAGTCTTTAAAGAGTACGGGGCAGGCTATTCAACAAAACCGAATGTCTGAAGCGTGTACACCAACCAACACAACTAGGTTATCTAAACGACCAGAGGGTCGTATTCTGCATATCTTCTGCTCTAAATCTTCAAAAACCATGGAGGCTGCATCCGGCAGCGTGATTGTAAAAATTCCCGTACCACTACATACTTAACTCAGCGTTACGCACTTTCCTAGCAGGCTCTATACTAACTTTGCCACAGCGCCCACGTAGCAGAATGGCTGCTCATAAAACGGGAGAAAAGACACGCCGAAATTGTAAAAAGCTGTCCACGATTTTACGTTGTAGGTAGGAGGCTAAAGCAGCCCACTGGTTCATTTATCTCGAACACCTCTCCCGTTCATCTACACTGAATGAGGAAGCGAGTTGACGAGATGAGTGGGAAAAACGTGTTACTGCCACATCATAGTAACGGAAACAGGGTAAGATCAAAGTAGGCGTGTTCTATAATGGCAGCTAATTGCAGGAAGTGCAGCAGAACTTCCTGACCGACATGGCAAAGAACCACTACCCTCTGCAGGGAAATCTGCGAGTCAAATGTCACCTCAGTGTAGAAAGCCAAACATGAGGATTCCACTAAGAATGCCTGAGCACGGGCGCTATGCCATATGGAAAAAAGCATTCCCAAGAGATGGCCAGTTATAACGCCGCAGTATTCCAAGTCACAAAAAGACCAGGTGCTAAAACAACAGGAACACAAGTCAAAATATTCACACAAACAATATAGCGACAAGAAAACATCTATACAGGGAAAGTTCAAAAACTAAAACCAGGTATTCCGGTGAATTAGTCAGACAAATGCCTATGGAAGCAACGAGGCACCCAGACGGCAAAAACTGCCCCAGTGCACTCTCATACTCGTCATCGTCTCATCATTAATACAAAATTATGGCAACAACAGAAGGTGCGATAAGAAATGCAACGTGATCAAAGCAAAGTCACGCGTACTAAGGCCACACAACGTACGGACGAACACGCACGGGTGCCAACGATTACTCGACACAAACAAAACACCGGATCGCTCAGGCAGAAGGCTTCAGTGTAACTATGACAAGCTGCTCTCATATTTGACGAGCTTGGACAAAATGCCAAAACGGCGTTTTATCCTGGACTCTCAAGCAAGACTAGAAAAACTTACATCATCAGGCCCTTGACAGAGAAAGCACATTAACAAACATAACACCCAGATAGCGCACAACCATGAATGCGTGAAACAGCAAAAAGTGTGAACTAACAAAGCCTTATAAAACCAACATGATTCGGGCAATGGCATCACGAATAACAATGGTTTCCTAACTACTATTTGGAAAAATCTGTGCACATATATCCCATATTTCGCAGCAGTGCAAAGGGAACGAACGAACATGGCATACGATACATATCGGGAAAACAGTCAGACAAATGCCTTATAAAATCAGCTGGATCGCAGTCGGCAAAAACTGCCGCGGCGGAGTTTCATGCTCGTCATCGTCTCTTCATACTGTTCATCAGCGCCAGAAAAGGCAGAACGCATTATAAACAATAAGCAACTAAGTTCCCCTGGGCCCATATCTAATGAAGATACGAATCAATGCGGTACCATCAAACAAAAATGGAAGACAAACGCACGACAGAGGAAAACTCTCTAGCTCATGCCTGGGTGTCAGAAAATTTTCGGCTTCGGTGATCGTCACTGAAGGCTCAGGCCTATCATCGAAATCATCACACAGGCAAGAGTCTCGAGGTCAGCGTGCTAACACGAACACATAACGAAGCAAAGAACCAAGACACACAATCGGGATAATCCAAAAGTCTTCATATACCTATAGCAGCATGCGCAGCGGCTACACCAATAAAAATCAGACAATTTCTAGCTACCATTACCAAACCCTAATCACCTGATTAACAACCTTGATCTGCCTTTTGATAGAGAAACCGCCGGAGAGGACATCCCATCCCGCCGCTAACAACCACTACAAAAACGCCTCAAATCAAAACTCTAGTATGTGCTGCTAAGCAGCAAAACAACTAATCAACGGCCTCGGTTCATTGGTCTAGCTTTTGGCTCTTAAGCAGCAGTAGGCCTGGTATATATATAGTGAGAGTGGTGCTGCTCACCCAGGGGTTTAATCAGTCCCTGGGAGTGCAGCTCCCTGATGCCTCTCCGTGCAAGAGAAGCATTGATCCTGAGCCGTTCGCAGATTGTGAACGGAGTAATCAGCTTCATTTTCGGCACCTCTGCGAGCAACTTGTCCACGGTTGCCTGATCAAACATCACGGCGTAGTTCAACTTCTCCTTGCTCTTGCCTTTGGACCATTTCTGCAAAGCGCTCAACAGACACAAGAGAGGGAGACCCCTAAAGTCATCAGCAGCAAGAGAGCATAGCTTCACAACCCAAACATCTCTTCGATCGTGAAAGATTAAAGCATGCTGCTAACGGGGCAAGGCATCAAGTCGTTAACAAGAAACACAGGTTACCGCCTGCTAGAGCCAATCGCTGAAGTACTGCAGCTCTAGGTAGAACCACCAACCCGTTAGACCACAAAACCTGAAATCAACTCCCAGTATGTTCAACATACCTTCTTGTTCTTTCTGCTGCCAGCGGCAGCCGCCGCGGCAATCTGCTCTTTGGTCTTCTTCTCTTTCGGTGCCATTCTGACGCATTCCGAACACCATTGCACAAAAAGCGCGAAACTGAGTTCAGAAATGGGAGTCACTGGTGCCTAGTAGTTGGTATGACTCTTCCACGCCATCTAAAGAGGGTATGCAACGGGGAAGAACTAGACGCATGCACGCTTCTGCCCTCCCGAGCACAAGAATTCCTCTAACACCAAGCTAGACCCTGACCTCACATGTCCCCAAACACCCAGTCTAACAGCAAGAAAAACCACTGTCAAAGATCGGCTCCCCATTAAACATATCGAAGCAACGATGTGGCGGTGGTAACAGGGGCATGTAGATGGCAACAGGTATATGAACAAAAACACTCGTGGAAGCTATCCTGTGTGGCTTGAAGTCTTACTCGTAGCATAAAAAGATCAAAGGCAAGTGAAAACAACCATTTAAAGGAGATATGGGTGAGAAAACTCCCAACAAAATTTTCCCCGCATCTGCTGCAGCATGTAGCTGCGCCCCGCAGCAAAACAAGGCTACCACTGCAAGCGCATGCATTCCTTCAATAAAAATAGCAGCATTCAGAAACTTACATAATGCAGCACATTACTGCGTATATTTTAGTTCAGTACAAATAAAGTTTGTTGGGGACATGGTGGAGAAGGACGGTATAATTTGTATCGTTCTTCCTCACCAGAATGGAACCTCTCGCCAACCAAGCGACGCCCCCAGCTACTAGAGCTAAACTAGGTTTCAACTAGTCAAAACTTGGGCGCTCAACCAATCCCACTTTCATTCTTTTTTGTTTTGGTTAGCTAAACGCCTGCTGAAGCGGTATGATAGATGAATGTGTGTTGTGTACGACTCCTTGCTGTAGCCTGCACTTCTGCTTGTACAGCATAATCAAAATTCTCCATAGAAAGATACTTTATTTCGGGCACAATTGAACCCCTTAAACAAAATGACTGAGTGTCTTCCAGAAAACTTCTCTCTCCCCTGCCTGCGCCGCCAAATAGTTTCCAACATGAGGGTAGAAAGACAACAGGGCTGCGCGTGGCTGTAATGTAACACGTTAAAAAACACTTACACACTTTGTACTTCGCCAGACATGATTAGATAAGGTTTTGTTTAGTAATCCCCTTATCTATTTTTCTGCTTGTATGTCGCAATCATTGCGAAGTAGCATGAGCTCGATAATAAAAAACGAAGCAATATTTTTTGCATCTGCGATAGGTGCAACTAGCTATAAACGCCCGGTGAGCATACAGAGTGCAGCAACGTACATCTTCGCTGGCTCTCTTCCCTCATGTCGAGACTTTGCCTGTAGCAAAGATCAGTCACAACGCTTATGTGAACGCACTCCCCACAGAGCGTGCAGGAAGCTATAGTTTTTCATGCCGGTATACTGATAATCGCTGCTTTCATGAGGGTAAGTTAACAAGCAACTCAGGATAGCCATAAGGATGGGTGTATACACGCCGATTTTTTTGGTGGCTATGTATCATATCGATAATGTCGAATCAGTGTGTGTTGCGCCATGTTTTCTAGAGGCAGAAACGCTTCACGGGTGACTCTAGCGTTAAAGAGAAAGTCGTCTGCATAAGGAACGTGCTATAGTTCGGGCTTTCATCTAAGGCCTCGTCCATCACTACATACCGAAATACGCTGAATTGCAAGCGTTTGGAGAAATAGAATGGCCTACTAGGGGAACCTATGAATAGACCCGTATATCAAAAAGTTCCCTACATTGGTTAGCAAACGCCAAAATGCAGAACAACAGCAAAGATGAGCATACATGAAATTGAAATTTGGTGATGTGCTACATAGTGATGAGCTGCAGGCACGCTGGCGCCATGCTAATCGTCTACTGCACCGTATTGAGCCAGTCACTGGGTCGGCTTCAAGCCTCGTCCAACTGTATTGGAGGCCCTCACAGCATAAAGAGAGAATTGAGCATCATGCGGGTTATTTGTTGATAAAATGCAAAATACAGGAATCGTCCAGCCATTTGGTTCAACCCGGTGTTGTTGAAGAAAAAGGACGAAAAATGCCATGTGTGGGTTAAGTGGAGCCGCTAAACAAGATTCCCGCAGAGCAGGAACTCCTGTCTTCCCACCATTGACTAAGCTGAAAAACTGCACAGCCTAACGGCCAACTGGATATCTGGCTTCACGGATTCCTTCTAGTGATCCTGATTGACCGTGATGATAGGCAGGAAACAGGCTTCTACACTCACATTCACATACTTGAATATGGCTGTACGCGGTTTGAAGATACTAATAGACCAAGTGAGATCGTCTATTTATATAGGATTTAAAGCCCATAAAAAAATGATGTATGGGTGTGTTACATGGGCTTTGTTATACTCCTCGGCCGAACTGTACTACAGCACCTACAGTATCAACGGTGTATGCTTAAGCCAGTAGGACACAATCGGTGGTTCGAGAAGGTATACAAGTGTTCCTTCGCCAAAAAACAATTTTTTTTTCAGTCCGTGTTTCTGCTGCCGAGCTGAGCCAGAACCAACCAAATTTGAAACAAACAACGCGCTTCAAACACCCACAAGGACGTTGAAAAAATTTATGGGTTTGCACCTGGTTTCCGAGATTCCACTCCTGGATTTTCTTGGAGAACTGCTCCTTTCACCGATCCAGTTAAGAACTCGCAGCCTGTAAGCTAAAACAAAGAGGGCCTGCTGGCGCAGCAACGATGCAACTCGACCGCTTTTGCAGCTTTACAGGTATTATTGCTACCCACATAAAGAGCTCCACATCTTTTGAACAAATGATGCGAGTGGCGTAGGGGTGGGTGCTATACCCTCCACCCGCTTCGTTCTCTAAAAAAAAGCAAATTTTTTCTTGTTATGATCATCGCTTGACCGCACCTAGCATCGATGATTGCTGCGAGAAGGGGCACCTTCTGTGATGGTGGTGCGTAAATATCTAGCAGCACAATTTATCTGGGCATCATTTGGCAGCAGAGGAGTACCATCAGGCTTGATGCACATTTCGAGGCGCTTCATGGACTTTTGTCATTCTAGACTTGCTCGATGAGTTGGACTTCTCCTACAGAACGAATTTGCAGAGAACTATGTGCACGGTATCGCCAACGTGATCCCCGACGCGGTCACGGAAAGCCCAAACGATTCACTATTGTGCATTCCATCCGCTCTTGTTTGTGATGATTCACGGCTGGTATCAGACTCGCGTGAGTTTTATGCATTTGCTAGCCATGCACCGCCTAATATTGCAAAAATCCAGGATAGGAATGTGGTGATGCATTACCACTCTGAGCATGGCCTGCTGTGGTTCAAACACCGGAGACTCGGTCTCTTCTATACAAGCCGCCTTTGTTTAGCACTGCCGTTTCGTGCAACACACATGCTCATGTGTTTTCGGTCCATGATGTTATTCAGACCACGATGAAACCGGCTTCTCGGCTTTTTTCCTGTAGCTGGGAATGCGTTAGATGTCAGGAATATGCACCATCATGCCCAGATGGTCAGGCGCTAATGCTAAAAAACTTGTCCTAAATCCAAAGGTGTATGACGTCTTCCTGTATTCTAAAGGAGTTGGAGTAATATGGTCATAAACTTTATCGAGGGAATGCCGGAGGTCAAAGGCCAGGGTAGCATCTACTTCGTCGCCAGAATCAATGCATGCGCATAACGTTAAGCCAGCTCCACCACGCCTCAGCAAGTAGCTCAAATGCTCTTAAACCATTTCTGAGCATTCCAATCAGGCTCCAATATTAATATTAGTGGTAGGAATCCGAAGTTCGTTAGTGGGCACTGGCGTGCCTTTGTGACCCTCCTCACATGGGCCATAGTGTGACTACAGTAATCCATCTCTAGGTAGCTAAGCAGATGGATAACACCAGCGGCATTATTCTGCAGTATTTACGACTGTAGGCTTACAAAAATCCAATTATCAGGCTCGTGATTCTTCCTTGTGCTAAGTGACTTTTTAATGCCCGTTGCTCTTACACACCTACGGTCTGCATTGAGGATGCCTTATCCTTCGCAAACATTGACCCGGCACCCCATGGTCAGCAACCGCCCTTAGAGTACCAAAGATTTAGAGAGCAGCTGACTCGTGTACCTCAACGTTTGTGCAACGCTTGAGCGTGAACAGCGCGGAATTGTGTAAGTGACGATCCGCTATGTGGTTGAAGCCTAATGATTTGGTCCTGGTGGATCAGCAGGTACTTAAGGGTACCTGAAGGTGACGAGACAACGAGCTTTGCATTCAGGCGACTATAAACATTTGTGACTATCTAAAGAGTGACACAACAGCGGCATTGACCTGAGCAATGGTGTTAAACAAAGCCCTTATCTTGAGGCGTCATGAGGGAGCCACATTCGATGATTGTACTAAGGTTTGTACTGCGTCTGGAATTAACTGTCTACCAAGCAAGCTCATTCAATATCCTGCCCCACTATACAAGAGTTTTAATACTAGGGAGGAGGGGCAGCTAGGATGCGCGTTGCTGTACCCTCTAAGCAATTCGAGCTTTCACAACTAATTCGACATTGCATCTAACGCATATGCGCACACCATTAATCCTCGTCCCAGTAAGCTAAGTACTTCGCAATGAATAAGATATACAAAAAGCTATCTGATATACCCAGTTCTTTACTAGCTCTCGAACAAGTAGGAGTAGTGGAGTAGAATGTACCAAAGTGTAGCTTAGCCTGCTGCATATGCACCGCAGCTGTCCTGCTTCTTCTAATGCTGACACCCTGTCAGGTGGAGACAGCAAAGGACGAGGTACTGTGGAGCATCTTTTAAGTGTTATTACCGTTTGTGTGATCTTGCCCTAGCACGGCTTTCTCCCTGGGTGCCACAGAAGCAGCCAGCATCGTCATCTGCAGATAATGATGTACCGTCCCTTAGGGGGTACAGTCAGCTACATAACACTCACAAAAAATCTTGGCCGTGTGCAAATATGCTCAAGATTTAGGGTTGCAAGTCTTGACGTTCACAGACTCTGGATGAGCACAACGCGCCTGCAGTGCCAGCGACCGTAGAACAGAAGAGCATCATGGACGGCCGGGTCTCTTTTGCTAAGTGTGTTGAGATTTAAGCATTTGTAATGTCTTTAATACTTATTCTTTCGACCTAAAGATCCTGAGCAAAGATCGGGGAACGAAGCTGTAGGTACGCTTGTGGGTGAGGGCTGTGACTCCGGTTGGAAAGAACTCGTCGGCGGAGCTTTTCGAAACACTTCGTTGACTCTGTATTATGAGGCGGGATAGAAGGACCCCAAGTTCTGCAGTTCGGCCTCGGAGATTTCACATACTTCCTATTATCAGTGAGTCAACCCTAAACAGCAGAGGCTGCAAAAGCAATTGAAGCAACTGTTGCAGGTCCACTCGGAATGGGGGTTCTTCAGTAATTGTTGCAATTGTCAGAAACGTTTTAGCACTACAAACGCTTCTAGGGGTGCATTGGTCTGTATAAACACGTCGGCAGGGTAGCACCTCCCTAAACGGTGACGGCAACAGCTTCGACCTGGCAGTCGACCGCAGCACCAACACCAAAGCTTCCTGCACCAGCCTCCCAATCATGAAGCAATTGAAGCCGTAGTACCAAAGGAAATTCATAAACCGTAGAAATTGAGAGGAAGTGTTGACAGACACGGCAGAAGCATGGCTGCCTCCGTGGTCACGGGGAATTCGGGCACCACATAGCCACCTACAGCACCGGGAGCAGCTCCAGCAACATCATTAACTCCACAAATGCTTAGAAAGGGAAGATATGGGGAATACACAGCGGCCAGGGGTGCAAGGGGAGGGGATGAGCTCCAACAGTAGACGGCCGTGCCAAGTCCAGTGGTCTCGAAATGCAAGTCACGGCAGCAGCGTTGGCAACAGCAGCACCACCCTCGCAACAGCACCAACGGCCAGGAGGATTGCCTCAGCAGTATCTGACAGTCCTATTATTCCCTTTTCTCCCGAACAAGGCAGGGAAGAGCTGCGCTGCCGATGGGAGCACACGACCATGTTCAAAAGGCAAGCTGAACCGAAAGGGGTGCTCATTCTAGGATTCCGCGCCTACGCTCTTGCCCTAGAGTATGGTCATTTTTGCGTGTATGCATGTACGGTAGAGCCTCTCCTATGGTGGTGTGCCCGCGCGTCCACTCATCGCTTCGACTTGCACGCTTGCGGTGTATGCGATCTGCGGTTCATGGTTGCTAGACTGGAGAGGGAGCGCGCAGCATTTATACGTGAGCATCTCGACGGCATCGTATTAGTCCTTCCCCAGGAGTATGCAGACTGCGACGATTCTGACTTCCTCTCCGCTGCGCATCCCCCCTCGACACACGAACAGCCGCAGAATGAAGCAGGGCAAGAAAACCCCGCCACCGCTACTTCCTGCTCCAGTCATGGCGGACGCAGCTCCAGCTGCAGCAAGAACAGCAGGGCCAGCCACCTGCTTTCTAGGTTTCCGCCTGCTCTGCTTCGTTACAAGGCGGGAGAGCCAGAGGGGATCAAATGGCTCGTCGCCATCGAAGGCGCCCCAGAGACAGTGTATAGCAAGCAGCCATTTCTCCTCAGTTTCAAATTTCTGCCGAAATATCCCATTGGTAAATCGTCATTTCCCCCGCTGATCCCGGAATGCTACCTAGTCCCGTAATACCGCACGAAACGGAGCTGCGTATACACCTCAAACCTTTACAGAGTCGGGCGCGTGCCGAATCCCTTGCTTAGAAGGCATTATTACGCGCACTTCCCCAATAGACACGCCGCCGCAAACACTAATCAGAATAAGGGAGGGTTCGAGAATACGCCCCTCCCTGGAAGTGCACAGCACCTGTACGCGCTGCCGTATGCTGTATGCTGGCTGCCTCAGAATCGCCGGAGTTGGTGTTTGTACTGCCGTATGTACCCCTCCATCCTCACGTCTACAGCAATGGACACATCTGCCTTTCCATTCTATACGATCAGTGGTCGCCCGCCTTGGGCGTTAAGGCGTGCTGCTTCTCGGTTCTCTCAATGCTCAGCAGCAACAGAGAGAGGAGGCCTCCCCCAGACGATCAGCAGTACTGCGAATCAAGAGGACGTAAAGGCCCCAAAGGAGTCAAATGGTATTTCCATGATGATACAGTCTAGTCATTTCCTGCAGTAGCTGCTGCTCTAACGGGACGAGCAGGAGCTGTAGGCAATGACGAGACTGTACCCTTAGAGAGGCAGGGGGAAGGATGACTTGCAACAGAGCATAACTCCTAGATTGCAGCAAATGTCGCAGGGTCCTGCACAGCTGCGACAACCGGAGCAGCAGCAAGCAAGGCCGCACTGGCAGCAGCATTGCGGGAACTGCTGCAATGTAGCTCACACACCCGCGCGCGCATGCGTCAAGGGGGCTTCCAGAGATTACAAGTGCAGCTGCAATGCAGGCAACGCCTGCAGGGAATGCATGGGGGCGTCCAAAGCAGAAAAATGGTGCATTTCCCAAGGCACCACCTAGCCACCGCCTCAGCGACTCCTGCAGACAGCACATAGCGTTAGAAATTTTGGCGTAGCACAAGCAGCTTCTGCAGGTCGTGTACTTAAGGGACTGTAGAGGGTAACAAAGTGACGTGGTCGTGAACCACACATCTCTCTTTGCAGCTGCCTTAGAGGCTGGTGTAGCTGCTGCTGCAAAGCCTCAAAACGCCGGCACGTTTGTAGCTTCAAATACGGCCTTTCCGAAAGAGCAACAATCATGCAGCCTCCGTTCTTTTGGATGCAGCCGCCGCTGTCCTCTAGTGTACACTGCTCCAAATGCAGCAAGCAGCAGCTGTGGCAGCAAATTAAGTGTACCTATGCGCGCTGGCATTTCTTTTTGTCTTGACTAGTAACTTGAACTTAAGCGAACTGAGTCTACGCAAAACTCCGTACGGGGCACAACAGCGCAGCTGCGCTCAGGCACACAGCACCACTGAAAAGTGACGAATCTGTCTCAGACACCTTGTTTTTTCTGCTGGGTATACCGATGTGCATGCAGTCCCAAATGAAACACTAGAAAAATGTCGTAGGGGATGTCCTGGTGCATTCAACAGGTGCCTTTTCCGTGCAGCAAAACCGCTTTTGCTGGGGGTGGCATCTCCACCTCAAGCACGCACTGACGTTTCCTCAACTGTTTCCTCCGGAATATGCCACACCCCATAGCGCCTCGGTAGACTCTCAGCCCTTCGGTCTTGCGGGCTGTCGTTCTTCCATTTTTCGATTTAGCACACGCTTTGTAGGAACGGTGCATCCCTGGAATCCGGTTGCGTGCCCTCCCTTCCCCTTCTCCCGTATCAACCGCCTCTCTCATTCTGGTTGCTGCTTTCTCTCTGCTGCCCCTGCCTGCCTAGTATTGTGTTCAAATATTTTCCTGCTTCTCCGTGCTTGCCTTTTGCTAGATTGGCCTCTAGCTCTCTCCGTTCAAGCCAATGCGCGTGTTTTGTGCGGTGTCTCTACATCTCAGGTCGCCACTCCCAGCGTCCCCGCTACCCCGCCCCCCCCCTTTCCCCGGAGTAGCGCCTTTCTTTTATATCTACTCGGCACTTTCTGTAGGCCTCTGTAAGTTTTCATGCGTTTGTGCTTCTGGGGTTGTCGTCTCTGTACACATCTTGAGGCACAGTTGCGCCTTGCGTTTTTCTAAGACGGCACCGTATGTATGTATGTGTGTATGTGTGTATGTATGTGTGTGTGTGTCATAGAGAGGCGAGGGACAGGGCGAGCACCTATACCCCTGAGCTACGCGTTTCTTGCTTCTACTGCTAGCCTTTAGGCTTTTCCCAGGAGATTAGGGTTCATGGCGTCGAGCTTAGAGGCTGCTCATCCCTAGCTCATCAGACGGCGTGTGCCGCTTTTTGTTTGCTGAATCTGTGCTGCAGCGTTCATCGCTGCTGCGAGACCGGCGTCGTGGCTTGCTGGAGTTGCCGTTGCTTTTTGCGGAGGCGCTGCTAACTTTGCCAGTGCTGGAAAGGTTTCTGAAGGGAGAGGCAATCCCGAAGGAATTTTTTCGCCTGAGGGGCTGCTGCTGCTGCTGCTGCTGCTGCTGCGCCTGAGGAGTCGCTGAGGCTGAGGCTGCTGCTGCTGCTGCTGCCGTTGCTGCAACCAGACGGGTGCCACTAGCTTTCCTGCAGAGACTCGCAGAGCTGCTGCCACAGCTTACAGAAGCAGCTTGCGGGGAGCGCCTCTGAGGCGTCTCTGGCGGACTGTTCTCATCTACTTCTGACTTGTGCGCTTTCGCTTCCCTGCAGGGGGGTGCACATAGAGGGCAGCCGCACAAAAATAACTGAAATGTATATATGTATATGCGTAAGCATATGCATACACATGTGGGCGTCTCAGCTTGCAGCAGCAGGACCAGCAGCCACAAATCCGACAACAAACCTCAAGGCTTCCGCCGACAACAGAGGTGGCATAGCGGCTGGCATCCAATTGCGCCAGCGTTCAGTTGCTGAGGATGCTCTGCATGCGCTGCAGCAGCAACTGCTGCTGCTGCTTGGGCTGCTGCTGCCCCCTTCTGCTTCCACATGCTCGTTCGACGGTCTGCTCCTGCAGCTTCTCAGCTGCAGCAAAGCATCAACAAACATGCACACACATATTCCAAAGCCCCATGGAAACATGCAGCAGTTGCCCATAGGTATTGCAACGCATGCAGATGCTGGTGCGACTGGTTGTGCGTTCTTTCCCCCTGTGCGCTGCATCGTGTTCTACGATGTCTTCATAGCTTCTAGGTTTGCCAAAAGCTGCTGCTGCAGTCCGCTGTTGATCAGGCTTACTAGTTGCTTCGTTTCCGACGCAAACTGCGCTGCCTGTGCTGCCGTTGCTGCAGCTGCAGCTGCGCAGCAGGTGCAGCTGCTGCTTGCTGCGGCAATCGCTGCGTCAAGGGCAGCAGCCGCTGCCGCTGCAAAGCCTTGTTGCTGCTGTTGCTCGTGTGCTGCTGCCGCCTCCAGCGCTGAAGCTGCTGCACGCGCTGTTGCTGAGGCTTGCTGCTGGCGCTGATGCAGCACTTCTACACACTGGAGCATTTCCTGATCCCTTGATCGCAGTGTATGCTGCAGCAAGCACATAAAGCAGCACAGCACTTATCTTCGCCTGCGGCTCAGCAGAGGCAGCAACACCAGAAAAACAACACCAAAGAGCATGCAAGCAGGCTTGCGGCATACCCAGTCCAAGTCAACATACTCACAGCCATATCTATGCATGCAGTTCTCGATTTCTGGATTTGTTGGTTCAATTCTGCTGTTTCCGTTGCATGAGCTGCAGTTAGAGACTTGTGTTGGTCTGCTGCTGCAGCCGCTGCCGAATTGAGCATCTGCTGCAGTGTGTCAGTTGCGCTCTCGTAGACTGCCGCAGCCGATGATGCTGCAGCACTGGCAGCAGCGCTTGCATTTGCCGCTGCTGCAGCCTGAGCCGCTAGCTGTTTTTGCTGCTGCTGCTGCACTACAGCGAACTGCTTCTGCAGGAGCTGCTGATGCTGCTCTGCTGCTGCGCGCTGGGCTTCTACGAAAGCTGTCAGCTGCTGCTGCACTGCGGCAGCCACTGCTGCTGCCCCTGCCTCCGTCTGTTGCTGCCTTGACTTCGCATCTTCCTGCATTTGTTGCTGCAGCTCCTGCAGCTGCTGCGCTGCTGCTGAACCCCCCTCAGCAACAGCAGACGCCAGCGTTTGCAACATCCGCTGGAGCTGCTCCTCTTTCCCGCTGCAGTCACTGCGAGCGATCTTAACTTGCTCTGCAGCAGCAACTCGTGCAACAGCAGCTATGCGACCGTCCACAAGGATCCGCATCAGCAAAAGCTCGCACAAAAAACAGTTCCACATGCAACTGCTTCGCAGCGCCAACAGCAGCAGTGTGCGAGCTTGCAGCTGCCCCAACAGCGGCAAGTACATACACTCTAAACGCATGCCTCCCTCACGTTTTGCAGCGAGAAAACACTTCTTCTGATGCTGCTGCGCAGTGTCTAGCAGTTGCTGCAGGAAGTCGGTGCGCTTCTGCTGCTGCTCCTGCAGAGCCATACACAGAGATCAGCAACAGCAGCACCCTCCTGTAGTTTATCTGCAGGTGTAGAGGTTTCGCCGCAAGGCAAAAAGAGCAGCGTATCTCTCTCTCTCTTTCTCTTTCCTCTGACGCTATAAGCGTCCCAGCAAAACAGCAGCGAGCGCTTGCCTTCGCCACTGCTTCACACGCTTCCATCTGCAGCTGCAGCTGCTGCAGTTGCTGCTGCAGCCGCTGCTCGTGTTCCTTCTGCTCCCGCTGCAGCTTTAGCAGCGCAGCACTCTGTTTCTGCAGCTCTTCCTGAAGGCATTGCTGCTGCTTTTGCTGCCCTGCAGCAGCCGCTGCCGCCTCTCCTACTGCTTCTTGCCGCTGCTGCTCAGTTGCCATCAAGTCGGCGAGCAGCTGCTGCAGCCGCTGCAGGAGCTGCTCTTGCTCTGCCGCTGCTGCAGCGGCTGCAGCCTGAGCAGCACGCCACCAACACGCCAATCAATTCGGCTGAGGAAAACGCAATGTGGAAGAAAACAGGCAGGCAGGAGGCGCGCTAAAGCTGGAGTTTCCCGATGGTCGCCTCGCCCTCCTGTGCGCTGACCTGTAGAGACACCGTAAAGGCAGCGCAGGCTCCTGATGCTGCTTGCTGCTGCTCGCGCTGCTGCTGTTGATGCTGCTCGAGCAACGTTATGTCGGCAACGGCTCGCTGCAGCGAGCTTGCCATTGCTGTGGCTGCTGCTGCATGCTGCTGCTGCTGCTGCGCCAGCGCCTCTGCGAGCACCTGCTCGTCTCTGAGGTTCTGCAGGGGTAGCAACACGCATGCAGCAGAGCCTTCACAAAGGCGATAAGCGGAGCGTTCGGAGCAGGTAGGCAGCTGCAGCGCTTACGCACCTATTCGCGAAAGGCTGCTGCTGGCTGCCCTTGCAATGCGCCGCTTTGTTTGGCGCTGCTGCAACAACTCGGCAAAGGCGTATAGCCGCAGCATCGGCACACCTTTTGGCACTCCTGCAAAGCGCCTTGCAGGGCTTGAAACTCCAACAACTGCTGCTGATGCGCCTGTTGTTGCTGCTGGAGTCTTGCGTGTTGCTCCTTGAGTTGCTCCTGCAGCTGCTGCACCCGTGCGGCTTGCTCCTGCAGCGTGGTTTGCTGCTGCTGGCGTTCCTGCTGCTGTTGCACGTACAGGTCCAGCGGGAGGAAGACGCCTTCTCGCTCGCGCTGCAGCTGCAGCAGCCGCCGCAGCTGTCCGTTTTCCGCCATTAGCTGCGAAAGCAGCGCGTCTCTCGATCTTCGCAAAGTTGCAACAGGGCGAGTCGTGACGCTCTTGGCTCTAAAGGCGTAATCTGCAAGTCGCAGCAGCAGCCTCCGAGTGCAATCGCTTTCCCACGCGCGCGGAAGCGCAGCACAAGCAGCCCCCTCAGCGGCTGCAGCACCCCCAGGAGGCATGCGCCTACCTACCCTCCAGGAGCACGCATCTCGCATGGCTTGGAAGCGGCAGTCGCGAGACAGCGAGCGCACACCTACCCAGTGTGCAGAGCGTTTCTTCAAGCGTGTTCGCAGTCGGACCTATAGTCGCAATGAGGCATGTGCGTGTGCTGCCTCCTAAGCTATCCTGTGCGCAACATTCCCAAGACAAGACTCCTCCTGACTGAACAGCCTTACACACAAGCCTCCCGCTGGCGAATTCTCCACTCAATCTTGATTCTCCTGCGAGACGCGCGGGAGCTGACCTGCAAGATGCGTGTGAGCTTAGAGTCTCTGAAAGGGATGTAGCCGCTCTTCTCGACAAGCGCATTTATGCACCTCCCAAGCGTCAGCAGAGACTGATTGATGGCAGAGGCTTCCTTGCGTCGCGTCAGATCCGTCCCCCCCCCCCAGCTCCTCTCCAAGTTCTCACTTCCTAGAGCCACACACACCGCAAAAAATGTGCCGCTCGATGCAGCAACGCCTTTCACGTCTCCTGTGCGCCCTTTGTGGGCTGATCCTGCTGCACCTGGGGTGCTACTGCGACTGCTGCAGCTGCTTAACGAGCGGCGCCTCTGCAGAGGTTCGACTCGTCTTGATTTGCTGCAGAAGCAGCAGTAGCAGAGGCAGCAGTAGCAGAAGCAGCAGTAGCAGAGGCAGCAGTAGCAGCAGTAGCAGTAGCAGAAGTAGCAGTAGCAGCAGTAGCAGAGGCAGCAGTAGCAGAGGCAGCAGTAGCAGAAGTAGCAGTAGCAGCAGTAGCAGAAGCAGCAGTAGCAGAGGCAGCAGTAGCAGAGGCAGCAGTAGCAGAACCAGCAGTAGCAGCGGCAGCAGCTCCCTCTTCTCCTGCTGCTGTTGCTGCTGTTGCAGCTGTTTCTCCGTGTATACCTGCAAGATCAACGAGGCTTAGCTTGCCCAACCTTACGACTTCCTCCACAGCAACCCCTCCTGCTGCTGCCTGATGCAGTTGCCTTTCTCTGGCGCTCCTGGTGATGGCAGGCGCCCCCTCAGCAAGGCTAGCTGCCGCAGCAGCTTCAGGAGCAGGAGGAGAATTGTCTGCGGGAGAAAGTCTTGGCGATTCGGTAATGCACACTGACAGCGAGAAAATGGTGTGACTTCTGCTGCTCCGCGCGTTGCTGCCACTACACGCGAAGCTGCGGCGAGGTGCCGCAGCCATCAGCAGAGAAAAGACTTCCTGAAGCAGCGCGTAGCAGCGGCAGCCACAGAAGCAGCGCGATACTTTTCAGCTGCCAAAGGGCAGCAGCGGCAGCACGAATCGTCGCGCAAGGAGCAGCATCACAGGCAGCGCGTAGCAGCAGCCGAATGCGCGCTAGAGGAGGCGTTTAGTCACCTTGCTGGCTAGGTTTAGAATTATCAGCATGCTTCAAGACACGCGAACGCAGCTCGATGAAGCTCAGCTAGCTCCTGCCTGTTACACGACACTTTGTGAGCCTTACTTGAGGACTGTTAACCCTTTTCTCGGTAAGCCCTTCTACGCGCACTGCGCCATGCACTCTTGTGGATATCCAGTTGCTGTTGGCATCCGCCTGTTGCTCTTCGTATATCCGCAGCTTGAGCTGCTGCTGCTGCTGTTGGCTTGCTGCTGCTGCGCCGCCGGCAGCCGCACAGCTGCCCGCTTGAGGGGCGAGAAGATCGACGAGCTCCTCATTGTATATCTCCATGAAGCTGCAGCGCAGCATGGAGTCGCTGCTGTTGCTCTGCTGCAGCTGTTCAAAAATGTACGCCACTGCTCGAGGCAGCACTCCCGCGTCTGGAATCAGCGCGACGCCAGTGCTGCGTGCGTCTCTGTTTTCGAGGCTTTCGCGGAGAGAATCGTCGTTGAGGGTGGGGTTGCTGTCTGCGCCGCTGCCAGCAGCCGGAGAGGAGGCGGCACCAGGCGCTGCTAACACGGCGAGCCGGCGCAGGCTCTCGGAGCTGCCTTCGCGGCTCTTGCATGCGCTGCTGCTCCTCGGCTGTACGTACTGCTCGTACTGATCTTGAGGACCTTCAATGGTATACGTCTTCCCCGTGCCGGTTTGCCCGTATGCGAAAAGTGTACAGTTATAGCCCTCTAGCACCTGCGCGCAGAATGAGAGCGCACTTCAAGCATCGTGCGTGCCGTTGCGAAGACGCTGCGGTGTTCTCGAAGAAGCAGCGCATGCAAAGTTGCAAAAAAATACCGCTTCCGTCGACACTTGCACGTCCTCTGCCTGTCGCATGCGCAAAGCCATCAGCTTCACCTGGTCTACGAGGGGCTTGACGTGCGTGTTGAAGAGCTCCTCTTGCTGCACGCTGACGGGGCAGACGCCGTCGAATTTGTAAACTCTGCTGCTGCGTTGCTGCTGCTGCTGCTGCTGCTGTTGCTGCTGCCTGTAGCTGCTGGGCGTCGGCAGCAGCACTGACACCTGCTGCGTCTCGGCAGAAATATGCACCGCAGTGCTGCTGCCGCTGCGCTGCTCCGCTGTGTTGATCGGCCTGCATCGCACTACCACTTTGATGTTCTCTGCTGTGCTGTTGCTGGCGCAGCTGTCGCCACAAGCGCTGCTGCTGCTGAGCGGCTTGCCGCTGCTGGAAGGCTTGCTGCTGCTGCTCTGGCTGCCGCTGTTGCTGCGGCTGTGCTGCAAGCTGCTGCTCGCGCTGCGCTGCAACAGATTCTGTTGCGAGGTGCTGCTAGGCTTCGCGCGCCGCGATGTGCTGCTGCAGCTGCTGCTCACAGTACCCCCAGATGATCTGCTGTTGCAGTTGCTGGCGTTCCTCAAAAGTACAGCCACCCGCTTTGCGGCCGCCTCCCCTTCGGGACTGCCGTCTCCACCGCGCACGGGCGTGGATGCCATTTCGATCGCAATGCTGCGATCGCCGCTAGGGAACACGGCGCGTTTGGTGCGTGATACACTCTTCTCACGATCCCTGCTGTTGCTTTGCACGACACAAGATGCAAATTTAGCTCCTCCTGTCCTTGATGGCCGCAGTAGCTGCTGCTAGTGCAGCTTTCTGCGCTCAGAGTCGGCCGCTCTTGCTGCTGCAGCACTGGAAGGAAGTCTGTATGCGTCCATCACATCTCCGCCCAAATTCGGATTCACAAGTCCAAAACAATGAGTTTCACATATTTTGTAAAAATCCTTGAAAGATTAGGGGAGAGAAAGCCCAAAATTTGACCCCTATGCCCTAGTTCAGAAACCGTGGTAAGCATGGTGGGGTTGGTGCTGAGGTTGTGGACCCCAAAGACACAAGCTCGAACTCAGAGACTTCGCGATACGCAGAGAAGTTCAGACAGCGCGTTGCTACATGTGATCACAATACGCTTCTACAATGCTAGGCTCAAAACTGTTGGATTGAAGCGCCTCCATGCACTGTTTCTCCGTGAACATTCCTGACCCCTCTGCAAGCTTCTGCAGGTCTGCGGACCAACTGATGATTTGTTTATCAGCGCTACCAGGAGCGAAATAGTGCAGAAACAGGCGCCTATCAACAGTATTACGAAGAATCCACAGTATTGCAGCCCTAGCATATAGGGAGCAGGCCCACCCTCAGCAGCGGCAGCACGATTGTTGCATTGCTGCCAGCGATAGAAGCCAAGCCTCCAACGGTCAAAAAAGCAGCTCTTGCGGTTACCACGCATCCATCGTCATGGAGGCACCCAAGTAAACCTCAAATTGGAGCGTAGGGCTCTCTGAGCGACAGTCCGAAGTCATGAAACGTTTCGGCTCTACGATGCTTCAGTAACTGCAAGCAGCTGGAGCTACGAATTATTTTCTTGCGGTTTTGCGCACTCAGAGTGCCCGCAAGCGCCTTTGCGCTCTTCTGCTCTCGGCGGCGGCTGGAGGTGAAAGCAGCGCTTGTAGAGAAGAATGCAAGTCAACAGGCATGCTCTACATCCTAGAGCCTTCTGCAACCCAAAGCCCAAAGCCGTCACCTGTTTTATAGTGCTTGAAAAGACCGCTTATTTAATGCGTCTGTATTCCTTCGAGGCGCTGCGTCCAGTGTCGTTAGTGCTGCGCTAAAGACTCACAGTTTAGGGATTTTCGCTTGCTGCAGCCGCAGCTCGGAGATATCCAAAAAGAACTTTCTACATTGTGGAAAGAACTAAGTCCATATGACAAGCAGGCAAGTCGTAAACGCTAAATTTTCTGTTTTTTTGCCTGAAAATGAAACGTCGCGTGACACACTGTCAAGTGCCTTGGGTCTGCGCGGCTGCAGCGATGGACTGAAGAGTTCGAAACCCTAAAGGCGCAACGCCTGCAATGGCAACAGCTTCACCAACCTGAAGGTGAATGCACTGAAGAGCCACGGTGCGTCCTTCACAATTCCTTTCCCTTGGATGCGCAATTTCTGCGCCGTTTGCACCTCTCGAATCCGTTGTTTATCCGTAAATCGCCAACCTGTACATTTTGCTGCTCCCCTCAGCCCTTCGACAACGACAGAATTCCCCCAGGCGCGAATAATGCGAATCGCAAGGCTCACGCCCTCTCTCAAAAAGGTCTGCCAAGGCACAGGTTTCCCCACCCTGAGATCAAAATTTCGTGCATTCTTGGTCTGCTCCGATTGCGTTTCAACTTGCACCGAATATCAGCGCAGAGCCTCAAAATCCAAGATGTATCCTGCAAGGCTTAGATTTCAGGGCCTGAAATGTACTCTCTGCGTTTCAGTTGTCTGCAGAAGGAGCGCGCTCTCTCAATCTTGCCACAGTAAGCCTCCCCGTTTTGCAATCTCGGCTGCATGGTCATGACGCTGTTATTTACGTGTTGTAGCTAAAGCTTCCCTGTCTAAGACGTGATTCATATGTGTATCGTGTCTCCCGGTCGCTCTCGCAAATTGTTTAACGTATTAGGCGAATCACAAGGCTCGTCCGCAGCCACTCATTTCGTACTGGGTAATGCGCGGTGACTTTTGTCTTTCAGGCTGCTGCTCTGCGCCAGTTTACTGTGCGAAGCCTCTCTGGCAGAAAGAATGACAAGACATTAACAATGGACGATGTCTGTAGGTCCCTAACAGACCCATAAAAGCGCTTGAAAAGGTGTGCGTTCTACGATCTCCGGTTCAGGTTGCGGCGTACGGCGTGTGGTGTGAAATGTATGCAGTATCGATGATCAGCCGTGGAGGAGTGCCTCTAAAGTTTTTGCAAGGTAATTCGCAAAAGTGCCAGCGCTTGCCTCTTGAGGCTTTGTTTTGGGAATCTTTATTTGAGATGCTCGCACTGAAAAACCCAGCATCTGCGTTCCAGGATTCAGGAGCCAGCAAAGGGCTTGTGAGTGGAGAGTTTAGGGCTTTGCACAGAGTGATCGCATGCTTATGGATGAGTGCAATGTTTTGTGGCTCGCATCCGCAGAGTGCAAGTATGCGGTATCAGATGAAGGCGGAGCAGATGTAGAGGAAGAACCCCAGGATGAAGGATCATCTATGAAAGCCGAAATCATAGGCAAGTAAACCCGCACTGCCGAGCTTGAATCGCTATCCAAAAAACTACGGCTAGATGCGCTCCCGAAAGTCTCACCTTATTGCATAGCAGCTACGTCGCAAAGTAGGAGCAAGGCCATTAATGGCTCTGCAAAAAGCTCAAAACTGTTCAGCGAGTCGGCTTTGCAGGTTTTTCTAAATGAACTCATTCCTGCTTGCCAGTGCGCTGCGAGCTACCAGATGCTTCGTATTCATGAGCGTAGCTGCCAAGGGTTTGAGTGCGTCCTTAGCTGAAGCCTGGCTGGAAGCTGTGTAAGCTCTCGTCTTTCCGCCACGTTGTGCTGTGCAGATGTGGAAAGTTCTCCGCGCGCCAGTTCTATCCGTCGTCCGTTGCCTGTTACCAGCAGCGGAAGCCTCGGCAGCCTCAAAGGCACTTTCAAGAGCGCCAAAGGCGCATCGGTTCGCAGTGCAGATATTGCAAGTTTCTTCAAACGGGCATAGCAATTAGTCTAACTCATCATGTACCTACTGGCGCCTAAGCTGCTCGCAGACCGGACGTGTACTGTGAGTGCCTCGCGCTGGGCAAGCCTTAGTCAGGCGGAGCAGCTGGCAGCGCGAGATGCATAAAAAGCTCTAGGCAATCCCTACAAATAGACGAAAGCAAAGTCGAAAGTCCACAATTATCCAGAGAAACAGAGATAGCGAAAGGACGCTAACATTGAGCATGGATAGGAAAGTGAAAAAGATAAATTCAAAGGTATAAAGATGCACACACGGAGAGACGCATGCAGACGGGCAATGTCTGTACAGGTCGTTTGTTGGGTGAAAGATGTGCACTAAATGCATTTCTGGAAAAAGGCTGTGGCGAAAACCCAGAAAACAATTCTGAAACAGCTTAGAGCGTCAACTAAAAGGAATCACCAACGATTCCTCTTTGCAAAAATCAACCTCCGAAACGCAAAGACAGCGCTACAGCCGAAAAAGAGTACTCTATTGCAAAACTTGGGCAATCATGAAGTGCGGAAATCAGTATAGCGTCCGCATCTGCTAAATTCATGAACCGAAGGAATAAACGGAAATGTTCAACGCATGTACCCTTCTGGTTTTAGCGCGTGTTTCGGTTATTCTTGCTCTGCGCCCGCATGAGGTACGCAAGTGCTTTCTAGAGGAAAGAAGGCAATTCGAATTCAAGCAGTGGATATCCTTGCAGAAAATCGAGAGGTTCATGAGCCCCCAACGCCAAGGAAACGAGAATTTTCCTGCTAATTCTGTGCAACCTCCTGCAGGCGAGGAGATGGGTCTGACATATGAACCATGGTGAGTGTGAAAGCGTCGTATCCCATCGGATCTCACATGTTTTCAATGTGCTTTCGAGACTTACAGGAAAGGGCAGGATGATGACGACTTGGGATTTCCTTCTATTAATGTAATTGCGGCTCTTGCTCATGAGAAAGGGCATTCGGGCTCAGCTTCTCATTGATGTTACAGGTGCATTACAACTACGAACCCAAAGACTGGCTGCATAAAACTTCGCAGCTAAATGGTGTGTGCAAAAATTCTTTTGTCCTCTTCGAATTTCTTTCAACGAAATCTCTCCCTGGTTCTCGGATGTGATAACTCTTGAATGCAGAAGAAGTAGCACTAAGAAGAGAAGCTGGGAAATCCGCCGTCAACTTGGTAAGATAGGGCAAATGAGGATATAGCATTGAGATATAAATTGAATTTGATTGCAGAAAGCAAACAAGGTGAATAGGAGGCCGCACCCGGGAAACATAAGCCTTGATCTCCAAACGAAATACCACATAGGAAGCTTTGCTAGACACGCTGAACGAACAGATATCGGATATTGACGGTACACTAATGCTTGTTATTTTATTCTTTGCCAAGTTTTCAGCAAACACTGACATGCAACAGACATGAAAGACGTCCTCTACACTCAGCTAATGCAGGTTTGCAAACGTGAAACCTAGATGAACCATTTCGACGCCGCACAAAAGCCTATGCAATGTTTTGGATATTCCAGGCGAGGGGACGAGCGACGGGTACAGAACTCTAGATAGTAAAGCCCAAAACGCAAACGCTCATTCGCAAGGTTAGGTGAAGCCAGCCTTTCGCGCCACATGCCTGACGCCCTCAAGACTGGATCAGGCAAGCTGCCACCTCGCAAAATCGCGATACGCAATACCGCTAATCCTAGAATCCCGCTTCTTTGCAGGGCTAGACACGCCAGAGGCAAAGGAAGCCGAGGCAGAATTGCTAAGAGCCGCTCCAAAAGTTAAGGAAGCAGAAAATGAATACAACGGAGCATTGCTCACTGCTTTCTCCCCTGACGACGACCTGTACCTGTGAGACAACTTTTGTGACGAAATTAAGAAAAACAGTTTTCTATATGATTTCAGGCACATGGCAGACGAATATGTACGTCAAATGCGGCAAATGCTTCTTCAAAGTACAAAACTTATCGGTGATACAGGCTGAACTGGGGGCAACTCCCACTGCAGAAGAAGGCTAAGCGTTGTACCAGAAAAGACGGAAGAACGGGGAAACGCTGCCATACGAAGGAAGAAACAGGTGTCGGCAGCAAAGTTTCCTTGAATAGCGGGAATAACTAAACGCTTATATGTTCTAGTCGCTCCTGAATGCGTAACGACGCGGTACATGAACTATCCCTTGAGGTTTGAACGGCGGAGTAATCTGGTGACAGCGGGTTACCGCGTCTTCGCACGTCCGGAGCTAAAATCACGTCTCATGGATTGAAAACTCTGACTAGATGCGGATGATATCAATCGCAGTGCGTAGAGGAGCGTTCAGATGCTTGCAACCTGGCGTGTATGGTCGAGAATACAGAAAAATGTAGTTCCAGAAAGTTGCGCTCATTTGCATTTAGAACGCTAGAGATACATGCGCTAAAATTTCTTAAGCCGCCGCCTGTTGGGAAACGCAAACCACGGATGCAGAGCTTTTTTCTTGCTGAATGTTCGGTGGCGTGAAACCTCATTTACTTCTCCTGGTGGATGCACTTAGGTGCCGCTCGCACGGACGTCCACCAACAAAGGCTGTTGAGTGCGCTAGAGAAATTAGCAATATCCGAGGAATGCGCGCCAACGCAAGCTTAGCAGCAACACGAAGAATGGCAATTCCCCAGAGAACACCATTGAAAACATCGAGACCAGCCTAGCGGTTCGGTGTGCACCTTGAAGTCTGCCCCACTAGAATTTGGGAATCTGTCTGATTTGAATGGTGTTAGAGGCGGATGAACCTTGTTTTGTAAGTGGAAATTCTTGGCTTTCGGAGTCGTGGGGTGAAAGCGACACCGCTGGCAGCCTCTGGGGTCGACGGTTCGGTTGTTGTCTGCAATGCACGTTCCAAGGATTGTATGTCTCTTTTCGCCAGGAAGTCTCTCTACTTTGAGCCTAAAAGTGTTCGATTCGAGAAATCGGATACGCTTTGTTAATTTGCCTTGTAAATCGGCCGAAAAGGTTCTTTGTTGTGGAATGCTTTCAGGGCGTACCGGTTCAGTTTCGCGGTTTTGCTGGAGTGGATACAGTTTTGGCTGAATCGGGCCTAATTTCAGACACCTTTGCCATACCTATGTGGTGATGTGAATAAATGTAGGCTTTAAGACATAGCTTTTGATACATGAGATTTATGAATAAAGCACATGTATCGCCACATTCGCCTGTGTCTGATGCGCGGTGTGCCGCCCATACACCTGAACACTAGCGGCGGCAGCACCGTGCACGTGTTGTTTCGCGGCTGGTCGTTGCTCTTGAGCAATACGCCTCTGAACCCTTCTGCCCAGTTGTTGCTTGTTTCTTCTTTTTACAGATGCGGATTCTGTCTTGGAAAGTGTTATTCCTTATTTCCCTTCGTACGAGGCTGTTTTTTTCCTCGCCTGGTGAGGGCGCCACCGGCGCCGCAGCCGAGAAACCGCTGCCCTCTTCGCTCCCTAGCAACAGCCACAGCAGCTTTTGACGGGCTCACAGCAACGCAACAGGCGGTGTCTCCGAAAGCGCTGAAATCCAATTGCTTTGTTTAAGGCCCTTTATTTTACGCTGTGTGCACGCGCGTGTGTAACGTTTTTGCCCTATCCGCGGCTCGTGGCATCCAGCCGTGTGTGCACCAAGGCGGTTCCTCCTTCCACCGCTAGGACGATGGAAGCACAGGAGATCCCTCACCAGCCCGCTTCTAGAGGCATTCCTTCCGAGAGCCTGTCAGTAGGATATTCCCCGCCTGAGCCTCCGTCCGCAGAAGATGCTCCGTCGCCTCTGCTAGCCGCAGAACGCACATCGATCCGCCGAAGCAGTGCTGGATGCAGCACCAGTTTCAGCCAGCTGACAATGAGCCCCTGTGTGTCTCCGGAAAAGAAGGACTTACCTCGGGAAGCGCCGAAGCTTGGCGAAGGCGGCAACTGGCAGTGTCACTTCTGCCTGAACGTCAACTACCCCCGGCGGACTGTCTGCAACAGGTGCATGACAGAAAGAAGCAAAGAAAACACGCAGCGCGTGTCGGAGTTCATGCGCCTCAAAGAAGGCTTCCTCAGCATGGGGCTTGACAGTCAGACTGCTACTTCCGCAGCTGCAGCGCAACAAGCGGCGCGCGCATGCGTAGCAGTGGCGGCGGCTGCCAACAGCATCAGCGTGAGCAGATGCAGCAACCAGGGAGATCGTCTAGACAGCGCCAGCAGCGGCAGCAGTAGCGTGCTCGCAACTGACGGAGAAGGGCTTCGGTTAGTCTCTTTTCCAGTGGAGTATCAGCCGCATCCTTTGCCGCTGTTGCACTGCCCCCGCTCTTTCGATTCGAAGGCGTTGCGACGTGGCATGCAGCAGACTTTATCGAGCGCTCTGCCAGCTTCGCAGCAGCAGCAGCCAGGGGATCTGCTGCTGCAGCAGCTGCACAGAGACAAGCTGAATTGTGATGGTGGCAACGCGCCAGGAGTGAGCAGCAGAGACACCTCGGGCGGTCCAGTGCGCTGCAACAGCTACGGCGACAGCAGCAACTGCTGCGGCTCAGAAAGCGAAGCTGCAGACTACCCTCCGCTGCGCCACTGGGGAGGAGGAAGCAGCAACAGCAGAGGCAGCAGCGGCAGCGACGGCGATGAACAACAGCAGCAGCAGCCAGTCCTAATGCGAGCAGAAGCGCTTGTTCGCGCTCTGGTGCAAGAGTTTGGTGTCAACGAGCAGCATCCGCAGCAGGCTGCTCCCGCTTCGTCGGCAGCCTCTCTAGATGCAGCAGCGGCGTACGCTGCAGGAGTGCTGCGTGCAGCGCTGCTTTTGTTGGGGAAAAGCGCTCCTTCTGACGCAGCGTTGACTACGCAGCAGCAGCAGCAGCAGAGACACCAACAGCAGCAGCTGCTGCAGCAGCTCTGCTGCCCCCAAATGCTCGCACATCCCGATGAATTCAAGAATCCGTCATCTTTTCTGAAGATTTACGGGGATCCCTTGTGCTCTGTCGCTGCCTTCTGCTCCTCGAGCAGCAGCAGCAGCAGCACCAGCACCAGCAGCAGCAGCAGCACACACCTTGCGCCGAACAAGGCTGGCAACTGGATCTGCAGCAGCTGCAATAACGTGAATTTTCCAAGGCGCTTCCGCTGCAACAAATGCCAAGAAGCTAGGTCGACGGAGGCTGACAAAATCGTGGCTGAGTATGCCCGTGCGGTGTACATGCACCACGCAGAGAAGCTGCGACAGCACCAGCTCCAGCAGCAAGTGCAGCACCTCAAGCAGCAGGATGCTCAGCAGCAGCTGCGCTCCGTGAAGCAGCAGGATCCGTGCTACCCCCTGCAGAGGTGGCAGAAACTGCGTGGCATGCAGCAGCAACAGCAGCAACAGCAGCAAGAGCGACATGGTCTGCCGCAGTCTTCCGAGGAAGCCTCCCAGCCTGCCTCGTTCCTCCATCGTAAGTCGAATTCATTTGAGAGCTCAGTAGCGACAGCTGAAACGGCAGCAGCTACGCTGACGCAAATCCGGCAAGAAAAATCTCTGCCTCACAGGGCACAAGGTTCTCCAGATTTCTCCTGCTATCTGGTGCAACAGCAGCAACAGCAGCAGCAGCAGCAGCGACTGCTGTTGCAGCAAAAGTCTTTGTATTCCCAGCCTCGAGGGTGCTCAACAAAGCACGAACCTTCTTGTGCTCCTCCAGGCGCTGCCCTCGTTGAGTCTCCCCCAGTGCTGCTGCCTGTACACCACACCATGGATCAGTAGGCAAAGGTTGCATCGCACTGCAGCAGCAGTTGGAGTGGCTGCGAGGAGGGGCTTGCACGAGAAGCAGCAGCAGCTGATGATTTGGCAGGATGGAGGTGTCACTCTCGCCGCTGCAGAGCAGCACCACACCCCCTCCCCTCTCCCTCCCTTCATGCGTATTGATAGAGGCGCTGCAGCGGCAGCAGCGACAGAAGCAGCAGACGCGCTTGCTGCTTTGCCACCCCTGCCGGCTCTTTGCGCGTATATATATATATATTTAATCTCCTCCCTCTCCCCTTCCACCCTCTAGTTTTTGTCGCTTTTATACTTCTTTGGCGTGTCTGTATCATACCCCGCGGCAGTCGGCTGCGAACGCTGGGAGCTGCGCACACACAGCTGAAACCAGGAAAGCCTATGCACGTAAACAAAGTCAAGAGTGGGTAGGTTAGTAAGTGCGTGCGTGTATGTGTGTATGCTCACGGGCTAGCTAGCCGTATGTAAGCCTTTTCAGAGGAGCAACGCTTTGACGCACATATTAGCAGCGGCGGAACCACAAGACGTAACAACGTTAGCGCACAGCAGCCACTGCGGGAGCTGTCGGCGCTGTTTTTTCGTATTGTTTGTGCATCGATGGCGGCTGCCTCGTGCTGGCACCTTCTCTGCCGCTGCAACGTGTGCGTGTGAGGGGGGTGGGTGGGTTGGGAGGTTAGGGGGGCAGTGCTGTTATAGGAGTGCTGTTGTTGTAATGCCGTTGGTGCACGCTGCCGCTCAGCCGAGCCGCCGCGCAACTAAGAGGCGCTTGAACTGCTTTGCAGCTGAAGCGACGCTTCCTCTTGCGGAGGCTTGGCTATAAGGGTTTAGAGTGGGGTAGGCGCTCATTCAGCAAGCCGCGTGGGTGCTTCAAGCGCTGCGTTGCGTTTATGGTTCGATCCTCGGAGTGAGGCGAGGGGAGGAGCTTCCTAGGAGTCTCCCCTCGCCTCTGAAGGGGATAAAATTACACTCAGGCCCCACGACGAGGGCTTGTTGCTGCTGCAGCAGCAGCTGTTGCTGCAGCTGTTGCTGCTGCTGTTGCTGCTGCTGCTGCTGGAGAAGGGGGGTGTCTTCTGAGGCTGCGACGAAGGGGTGGAGGAGCAGCTCCCCCTCAGGCGCCAGCGAGGGCAAGCGTGCCTTGTAGAGGCGCCAAGCGAGCCACGCGCCTACCAAGCTGCATGCAACACCCACAAGGCACTGCACTACTGCCCATGCCTCCGTGCACCGCCAACCCTCTGCCTCCTGTGGAGCGCCGCTGTGTGGCTGGCTCTGGGGAGCCTTCTCGCGGGAGCGGGTGGCTTGCTCGCATGCACGCTTGCTTACCAGACGAAAGGGCTGACACAGAAGGTGCCCAGCTCTAGATAGATCTGGAAGACGGCAGGCAGGTGCTCTGGGGGGAGCAGTCTTTCCGTCGCAGAAGCGCTTGCGGGAGGAGGCTTCTCCTGCGAGAATTCCGCCGTTGGAGTGGCGCTGATGGCAGGAGCTCCTAGGATGAAAGGCTTCCAATAAAACTTGGGCTCTAGCCATGACATGCCGTAGGGTCCAGTGCACTTCACGAGGAGCCAGAAGGCATCGGAGATTCCTAGAATGAGGCTGAAAAAAGCCAAGAAGAAGAGGCGAACAAGGCTGCCACTGCTGGAGTGTATCTGGTGCCGCGGCTGTTTGTGCTGCCCGCAACCCAGGAAGACAAGGAAGATGTTGCCGGCAGCAATTAGTGGTCGGGGGGTGAAGAGGCGCAGAGCAGCCAGCAGCAGCTGGCAGAGGGTGCACACTTGCAGCCAGCAGTTCGCTGTGCAGCATGCAGCCTCTGGGGAGGGTTGTGTTGCGGCAGCCTCTGGGGAGGGTTGCGCTGCGATGCGCGGCGCTGTGGCGGAGAGGGGAGGGCAGAGGGGAGCGACGAAGGCGGGGACGGATTCTGGAGGCGGAAGGGGAGCTGCAGACGCAGCGGCAGATGCTCTGGAGGCAGTCGAAACGGCAGCTGGAGGACTGTCGCGAAGAGGAGCTGCTGCATCTGCGAGTTTTGCGGGTTGATGGGCAGCGCCTTCTTCATGCCCAAAGTCGACCATCGTCGAGTCACGCTGGGAAGGGGTTGCTGCGGAAGAAGCACTCAAGAGCCTGTGTGGAGCGGATTTTGATGCGGCTCGCAAACCGCCGTTGCGATCGGAGTCAAACGTGCAGCGTCCAAGGCGGCAGGAGAAAGGAGGCACGGCAGCTGAAGGGGTAGAGCTGCGCTCGCAGCCTCCTCCCTCCAGCTACTTCCACTGGCGCAGCTGCAGCCGTGGCTGTTTCAGGTGTACACGGGGGACTGTGATTACGAGGCGCTTCTTTTTGCAACAAGCCCTCTAATGGCGTTTTTTCGGGGGAGGAGAACAACGCACTCTGCCTATGTATTGTCGCTGCCTCCGCTGTCGCTTCAGCCTCCAGAAAATTTCAAAAACAAAGATACATGCACTCGAGTCTAGATGCGCTGCGCTCAGCGGCTGCGGATCTGACGGGCTTTTTGGACGCCTGCTGAGCGTCGACGCAAGGAAGACACCTGAGCGCCGTCGTGGCCTCTTCCTGAGTTTTTCGTGGCTCTCTCTCCGCAAATAAATGCCGCCACAGATCCAGCAGCGCTGCTAAAAAGCAAAAAGAGACAAAGACGTGAAGAGAGAATAAAAACCAGCAAGGGGATGCACCGATGCCCTCCAGCCTGAGGCAAGAAAGACCAGCGGCTCACAGGCGTAGAGCAGTAGCGCGCTTGCAGACGAGACTACGACGGAGCACTGCCGAAAGAGGCGCAACCGCGAGAAGCGCTGGCGCAGTCTTCGCAAAAACTTTGCTTTTGCTCTTTTTAACGATTAACAAATGCATTTAAAGGCCGCTAACCTTTGCAAGCGAACGATACTTCACCTCCAGAGAAGGCACACAGCATCCTCCATACAGCCCCCTCGACCGCGACCACCCCGCGCGGAGACTGTGGTGGCGCATACAGCAGCAGCTGTAAATTCGCAGTTGTCAAAGCTGCGATCGCGCAGTGCTCCTCTTCCTCCCTCATTAATTTCCCCTTAACAAGAGCATAGCAATCGCCGTGTTCATGTGAACCGGAGGATGCTGTCTTCGGAAGCCGAATACGCGAGAACACGCCACCAGGGCGTCTGCTGTCTCGCCTCCCGGCTGGTTTTGCAGAGCAGCCCAGTCGAGTCGCTTCTCCTTGCTTCACTGACAAGTAGCCTCTCATTAAATGCACGCCTGCGAAGGCGGAAGCGGCCTTTCACAGGGTGTCTGTACTGCTCGGGTAAGAAAAAACTCCCGCGGGAACCCCTTCGCCACCCTCCCGCCCTGGTGGCATCGCGCGTCACC